>NC_051154.1:98256129-98303629 GCF_013339745.2 Dermacentor silvarum | reverse complement strand
TAGCACGCCGGCTGCGCCCCCCCCCCCCCCTTTTTCTTTCCCTTTTTTTTTTGCGCTTCGTGCAGAATCGGCTTATTATTTAGTAAAAATGATTGCGAACGATCTCGTAAAGTCCCATCGAATCTGTGCCACGTGCAATTTCACAAAGTATAGACGCAAGACCTTTTGTGCAATGAGGAAATATTTATTTTGCTCTATATAAAAGCTCGTTCCGCGCTTTTTGTGCGTTCATCCAACGTTGTGACACCAGCAGGTAAGGCAGTAGTTCCTGTATGAAGCTCCACCGGACGGTACCAGCTGAAAAAAAAAAGTAAATTACAAGCATGTTACATTTGCAAGCACGTAACAGCATGTTACAAGCATGAGTCATTTTGGTATTTAGACATAGGAATACTGCGAGGCGAAACGTGCGAAAGCGGTGAATGGGCGGCATTACAAACAAAAGCAATTCGCTTTTACATACATGGCGTAGAAAATACCCGACTGATCCCAAACATATATGAAAACATCTGATTTCCAAGCGTTCCCCAATTTCCGGGCATTATTTCCTGCACTTAGGCAGCACAAATACACGAGCGACTTCGCGTTTCCAAAACTTGGCCTCGGGCGACGCGACGGTACGCGACATACACAGAGACGGACGCAACAGGCACTCAAGACAAATGCGTGGGTGCAATGCCGTTTTTCAGTCCTTTAGAAGACGTAATTTTCGAATTACAAGCTTCTGATATGTTCATCGTTCGCGCGTTCTGCCGGCGCCAGCAGCACACCCCATGCATGTTATCACTCTTGGCAATCGCCCATCGCGTTTTCAACAGGCGTGAGTACCGAAAGAAGGTATATGTTGTTGCGGAGCCACAAAAAACGTCACAGACTTGTCCCTCTAAGATTTATTACACGCCAAACTAACTTTATCACCACAGCCGAGCTGCTTATCGCTAACTGCGTCACAGCGCGCTGTGCGGCCAGCGTGCCTCAAAAGTACCCCAGAAAGTAACGAAATTACTTTTCAGTAATGTCTGGCGTCAGAGAAAGCGGCACAAACTTCTCCTAGCAAGATGCACTAGACTACACACCACGGCTAAGTTCTCGCTAACTGCGACACGGCGCCCTGTGCGGCCAGTGTGGCTCAAAAACCGAAATATGTTACAATAGTCCCCTAGGAAGCGTCGGAAACATGTCTCAGCACGATTCATTTACTCAAATTAACTGCGCCAGGATGGCCGAGCTGTTTTTCTCTAAATGCGTCTTTAGTCTCGGTCCCGTGCCGTAAGCCTAATTGCGTCGTAGGCTGTGAAACAAGATTTCTCACCTTGCCGTAGTCCAATAGTGCAGTGGTGTCTTGTCCCAGTGCAGAAGGAACGCAAGAATACGCCGAGAGCCCAATGAACCAGGTTACGTTTAAAAAAGAAAAAAAAAAAGGAGACAGACGGGTCGCCGCGCGCGAGCGCTCAAACGCGCGCGCAGCCATCCTCGCTGGCTTCGGGGGAGTGTCTGGCGGATGACGCATGTATCTGGCGCGTCATTGACCTGTGGCTAGGTAAGGCAAGGAAAATAAGTCGCAAAGCTTAAGTTCATTTATACGCAAAACGTTTTAGTTTTCGCGGCAAAGAATTAAAAAAATAAATGAGTGCCTGTTAACTTAAGTTCACTTTCTTTTTTTTTTCGATGCTCGCGGCAGCTAACGTTCGGTGTCAAAAGTATAGCGTGACGTATGGTGACGTGTTTCCTGTTGCCAGTTTTTGCCGAGTGTCCCCTCTTGTTGAATTTCTTTCTCTATGCTGTGCCCACAAAAGCAAGTTGCACTCGAAGCACGACAGCGGCGAACACAGTCGGCGATCGTCGAAAATCTGATCAGCGGCGAAACGCGTCGGCTTTTATACATGAGTCATCGAAGGTTCCAGAATAATCCCTGGTACCCGCGTGTCCTCCAGAAAGTTCTAGACAATTCGCGTGGCTCATACAATCAGATTACATGAGCGTCGGTGACAAGAGACAACGGATAGAAGCATCGATAACGTTCGAGAAACTTCCGATACATGCAGGCGCGTCCTGTGCCTATATAGCGATAACGTTTAACATTTCTTAGCGGGTGAAAAGCGCTCACTGGTGAAAGATAAACATGTATACGTGTCACTATGATTAGGCCACAAAAGCACTTTTTGTTTCTTTATTGCATGAAAATATGAGTAATGTCATGCGAACGTTATTTACATTACATTTAGACACACACTCAAAAAACAAACGCACACATGATACGCAGTACAATGAACGTTCAAAAATCGGGCAAACAAGAACACAAGCGTCCAGATGCGAAATCCTCTCAGAAACAGGATCGAAGGTTCCAACCGCACTACGTACTTCAGCACCCTCTTCTCGAAAGACTGACCTTATGGAGTGAGGTGGCTCGGCATGTCTGTCGATCATGTGCCTTCTCCATAATCGATGGTGTCCTGATAACATAAAAAATGCTATGGTGTAATACTGATTGTCTTTTTGAAAAGAAGGAACCGGACACCCTAAGATGTGAAAGTTCTTTTTTGATAGTTTTTTGTAAGATTTCCCAAAAATAAAATATGTCACGACAAAGAATAACACAGTGTTCTATTGTCTCTGGTTGGTTACAAAGTCTACAATCTGCATTCCACGGTACATATACTCCTTTTTCATGAAGCCATGGTTTAACTTGCAAGGTGGAAGTGTGCAGCTGAAAGAAAATTTCAGTGTCATTCCACTCTGTGAAGGTGGCTGACCAGTGAAGCAAGAAGGAAGGGAGGACGGAGGTTTTTAAGGTAAGATAATCGCATGACCAATTGTCGCACAAACAAATGCACAAGACTGAGTCCTCCCTTCTCAAGTAGACGTATAGCTCTCGAGTACCAACACCATCTAGATATTTGAGATGATTGCCGCGTGTTGATGTTGATGATTACGCTTTCTATACTGTGCCACATACCCGCAACGGGGGATTGGGCAAGACGCATGTCCGCGTGTTGATGGTGGTGGTGGTGAAACTTTATTCCCAAAAAGGGTCCTGAAGGACACCAGACTGTTCTTCAAGGTGTAGAGGGCACCTGCCACGTCGGGACGGGAAGCCCTAGGCTCTCCGCCGCTTCGCGGGCCTTTTGGACAGCCCAGAGTTATAGTCTTGGAGCTGTCTGCTCCTAAGAGCGCCGTCCCACTTGTTCTTGTCCTCCAGATAGGAGGCCTGCATCGCGCATCCCCACAACATGTGTCCCAAGTTCACATGTCCACCACACTGTGCACATGATTGAAAGTTCCGTCGTAGTCTGGGTCAATTCGGCTCATACGCCAAGGATTGGGGTACGAGTTCGTCTGTAGCAAGCGGAGAGTCACTGACTGCGCCCTGTTAAGTTCCTTGTTTGGAAGGGAGAATTCTCTACGTCCTAAATAAAAGTGCTTGATGAGCTCATTATATGTCTGAAGTTGGTCCTTAAAGGCCTTAGGAGGAGACGAGGGGGTCTGCAGGGGAGCGCGGCTGGCAAGTCCTCGCGCAGCCCTATGAGCGGATTCGTTAAGGTTCCGCTGTCCTCCCACGAATCGCTCGCGTGTCGATTATGACAATGATTATTTCTATACACTGGCATTTACCCACAACGGGGTTTGGCTAAAAAGCGGATGGTACAATGGCCCATGCCTACAACGGGAGATTAGCCAAAAAGCGTGCGTTACATATTGTACCAACGTCAACTAGCTCTTTGAGATGATAGCTGCGTGTTAATGATTATGATTTCCAAATTATGACGCATACCCGCAACGGGGTCTCGGCCAAGAACGGTGGCCGAAAGGTTCGCTTCATATAGATTCTAGCATGTGCGTTGGATCTACATAATGTTTGGCTGTTTATCTTGAAAATTGTACTGTCTTGCATGACCGTAACGAACATACCACGAAAACAGAATTACCTGTGAACTAATTCGTAAAACTCAAGTCAATGCTTTTTTTAGTACGTTTCCTTTCTATAGAGTATAGGATATTGTTCTTATTCGATCAATGGTCACACTGGCATTTCCAGATAATCACAGTTTGAGCTGATATAAAAGAACGCTGTTCAGGTTTTCAGCTTAAGTTTACTCAGATTTTCTGGTTTGGACACAACACATGTTGGAGAGGGTAATTCTTTCAGTCAGAGCGTTAAAGGATGGGTAAATGTAATACTACGAGTTGGATTTATGTGGACATATTTCTTAAAATCTTCTGTTCTAATATACGTCTTTAGCTCTCCGATTTATGCCCAGAATGGTGTGGCTGACTCCGGCTTTCACGTCGCTGGCAAAATTAGGAAGGCAACGTTTTTCATTCTTGTTCAATTCCCCTGGATTTGGCAACAAGTGAGCATTATGCTTCAGAAATATAGACAGCTTCATTCTGGTATCTGTACTAATAGCAACGACTGCTGGGATGAATCCCAGCAGCCGTTTTTATGAAAGGCGGCACTCCTTTCTGAACCTTGATGACAGCTGCCTCATAAACCAACTGGTAATGAACTAGCATGTGGTGTAATTTAGCTTGCTTGCAACTGCAACGAAATTTTGCACCGCGTAATAGCCTAGCTTGAGAAAAAAACGAAAGCATCAAGTTTTCAGCTCTGTAACTCAGTAACAGCATTCTGTAAACTATACCTATTGAGATATCTAAAGGGGACAAAATATGTGCACTATACACCATTTGTTTATTTTCATTCATTTATTTCCTCTCAAGGCCGAAGCATTACGGGCAGGAGGGAGTATATTATGCTAAATAACATTAATAAAAATAAAGTTAGGTTACAACGGAGCGGCTGTTACAAATATTCATAAGCAATGGCTGTCTTGAAAGCATTGACGTCGGTTATCGATGGGGATGAACGATTCAGCATACAATGTAGTACAGCTTCAAGGGACGCCAACATTTAAGGGACGATCCGTGCGTGGTGAAATGTAAAAAGGTTGCCGAAAAAGGGCGTCTCTGAGGGCTCGATTGCAATTCTAAATTTTATGAAATATAGAAAGACGTGAAATTTCGCGACGCAGTGAAAGATCTGGCAGGCTTAGGGCATTTTTCATTGAAATGACGCTAGAAGTACGGGAATATAGTTCGAATAAATGAATCGAGGGGAGAGATTTTGAATCTGTTCTGAAATATATACCACTACTTTGCGAGTGAGACTTACACGAAAACCACCGTAAACATTGCAATAATCTAACGTAAGCTAAAAATTGCTACATCACATATGATACAGCATACCGATTCACGGTGGATTTGTTGAGGAGTTATGAATATGCAGACATTATGCTTGTGTTTAACTATAATGCCATACGTCAAGAATTAGCCTTCCTATAATCGGTAGAATTAATATTTTTTAATGCACCCATGTTCATTTCAATTGGTCTAGCGGTTGTCTATAATGAGAGAATTTCTACGTTTTACATGTATTTCTACAGAGAAATCCGAGTTCTCCGCAGGCTAAAGCTTTCTCTTAATGAAGAAGGGTAATGGTTTGGGCTAGTTGGTTTTCCATGACGCCTTAACGCCGGTTTTCCATGACGCCTTAGATGGTTTTCTCTTAACGCCTTAACACGTGTGTCTGCGCAACACTTGTATTCCTCCAATAGCCTCAAAACCTGTGCGTTCATAAGATAAGCGTCACTAATGGTTGGACAAAGTTATACTTTAGGATCATCCTCCCATATTTTACTGCAAATTCCTGAGTAGGTCAACCAAAAAAATGTCACAGTTTCGCCCTAAGAGCGAAGCAATGAATGCGATAGCAACACAGCAATGTCATACGAAGTAAGGTGAGCGGCTTTGGTAGCAATATGAATTGTAGTAAACATGAGCTGATTAAGTAAGCAGGTGTGCTGCGGCGTGAGTAGACCGACATGAAGAGAGACTCGATGACCACGAGAAGGCGCGTGTGAAACGGTGGTGTTGATGAGAAGCGCTGCCCGTGGGCAGCGCGTGCGAAGGGACACACCTGTAGCGCTGCACTGCCGATCCGGGCAGCATTGCATGTGTAGCGTGCGTTGGAAAATGTGGCCCGACTATTACTAACTGTGGTGTGAGCGCGCACAAACAAACATGAATAGATCACACTGAATGACTGCAGACAACGACTGTCAAAACGCTGGCAGCAAGCAGAGGGCGAAGGTACGTGCGGTCTATCGCTTCAACGGAAACTGAGCCGCGAATACACAGAGCATAAAGGTCAGAGCCGTGTGGAGATAGGAGACGGTGCGAGCGAGCGACGAGCGCGGTTGTTGGCAGAGTAGAAATGCCCCCCCCCCCCCCCCCGCTCCCTCCGGCGCTCGCTTCCCGCTTCCTTGCTTGCGCGTGGAAGATTGAGTGCGTTCGCTCTCCGTGACAGCGTGCGTCCCCGCACGCTTCCGCTCGGGCATACGGCGCGCGGCGAAGATTTTATCTATACGGAACCTCACGGCGATGGCGACGACGACGGCGACGGCGACAGCGACGGCAGAAATTCGGTGGAAGTGTCCATATAATTGCTATCGCAATAAAACATGCACTGCATACATACATAATGGTTGAAAATGTTATTCTTAGTTTCAACGAACACGATTCGCCAGATTTTGTGCGTTTTAGAGTTTCGCATTGTTTACGTTCGAAGTCATTAAAAAATGCGAAAAGTTGTCGGACGGCCCTACGCCCCTGCCCAGCAGCGAAAATGCGAAAAATACCTTACTGTAAAACGTTTACCCCTCGGTTGGCGACACTGTGCTGCATTCATTACTATAATAAGCCCTTGGGCGCGGACGGCACGAGCAAGTGGCGTTCGAGATTACAAAGTTTCTCCATAACTTGGCTGAGAAAAGACACCACGTAACTTTTCAGTGGCTTCCATGCCTCTGCGACGACATGGGTCAGAGCGTGGGTCCAGGCCGATGACGCTTCATGGTCAGCTTATGAACACGACACGCAGAAAACGACCCCTTTGTAAAGCACAGAGGACGTTAAAAAATTTCGCGTGCTTGCACGAGACCTCACATAGTCTGTGTAAAGCGTGCGAAGTTTCCAAATTGACCGGCTGCCCCATGTGGTCACTTGGCTTACCATGTATCGCTAATGATGCACCTTTCTCTGCCTGTTATAAGCCAAGAATACTTATGAAAATGTTTTCATTGTAATTATTTATAGAACACCCGGCAGACACTTCCTAACTTTGGGCGCCTCCTTCTGCATGTGTACTTAATTGTGCGTGGAAGGCTATATATAGTATAGCAACCGAAGTACAATGCGAGTTCTCTCGCTCGTGATTTTCGTAAACAACTTCCGTGTTAATTATATCTGCTTTTCCAATCAGTGCGAAGCTTTCTAGCTGCGTCTAACGATATAGTATAGAAAATACCAATATTAAGAATTGCGAACCCAAGGTGGAGGAATAAACTTTATTTATAAAAGTTAGCCGATGATAGAATCATCTGATGCGGGCGGCGTCTCTAGTCCAGGACGCCGTGGGCCTGAGCCGATAACTTACTGTAAATTTTTAGCGCAACTTTTCCATGAGTAGCAAGCAAACTCGTGTGTCATGTCCTTCGGCATAAACCAACTTCGCACCATGCGAGAAGCGAGGAAATGGGTGATAAATAAAAGCTTTCTTCGTAATTCCAATGCGATTTTGCACCACTGCGCACCCTTAATTCACCCCAGTACTTATAAAAGTGGCATGGCGATAGGTCTGGCTTCCGATTTTTGCGATTTGTCACGCTATCAGTGAACGAACAAGTTGAATTATGGGTCAATAATGCGAAATCACATACTGCTCCAGCAAAATTTCTGTATGTCAATGCAGCCTTCTGAATACTAGCCGCGAGAAATGACAGGATTTAAAAGGGAAGTGTCCCAGTTGAGATCATGAAACTCCTCGAGTAATAATTACCATCCACGCACTATTAATTTTGACCTATTCGCGTCTTTATTGAGTAGGAAGCGCTGGTGTATCACACAAATTACCCGCCACTGAGGCTCACTGGCTAAACATCCTGCTGCAGAGTACGAGTTTGAACATTCGACTTGTGGCCATGTAGGCCGGGTTTCTGTGAAAGCCACAAGCGAAAGCCCCAATCGCGAGCACCGAGATACATTGACCGTTAACGCGACAGACCATTTTGAAACCGGCAACGACCTTACCAGTCGTTGCCGCAGAAGGGGAAGAAGACGCCGTTATGCTTCTTAAAGGGAAACTGAACAGGTTTCCACAAAAATCGAGTTATAAGCACCATTTGATACTTTTGAACACCCTGAACACGAAAGTCGACAAGAAATTTGACATGGCGCAGCCAAAAACGCGTTATTAGCAAAAAACTTCGAGCTGCGACGGCGGCGCGCGGCGCATCCGGCTCGCATCGATGATTGGTGGAGCGCACCGTGACGTCAATCCATGGGTCAACGAGAGCCCGCCGCAACGTGACAGTTTCTCACCAGGTACTGCGACTACCTTCCAGACGATTTCGCACGGTTCACTCGCTGTTATGGATAATTTTGATCACTTAGGGGTGATTGGCGTGACACCATACGCGTTTGAACCAGTGGCCCGACAACGAGAAACACCTACGCCAAGCGCGAGCGCGATCGCCAGCGCGGAAGTTGGAATGGCCGGAGCCCGCCGGATCCGAGGACCTAATTGCGACATTTGCCATTGCGGCGTTTGTGTTTTTTTTTTTCAGTATAGCTGTGCTGTTTTGTGACCCACGGTGCTAGAAGCAGCGTTCGACATTGCCTTAGCAGTCAGAGTGCGATTGTATTATTTCATACCGGGCGTCCTTATAACAGAATACGGAAAGAAATACTCGTTTTGTACACAGTGCATTCTACTGTTGCTGGTTTGCAAGTAATAAAGTGCGACTGCCGAATTGCCCTGAAGGTACACATCGCATGGAAATTATTGTATTTGCAATATAATTTAATTCAGTGTAGATATTTCTTTCACCGATGCATTATGCTGTGCTGTGACCGCAACAAACAATGCGTGCAATCATTGCTGTATTCTATCTTGCAGCGAATGCGGAGACGCACTGTCAGCACAGTGCATTTTGCAGTTACCAAGTCACTAAGATAACAATACAAGGTGCAGACGTGCCAGACAAATATACGCCGCACGGAAGTGAATTTTTCTTATTTTTGCAGTATAGCTGTGCTGTTTTGTGACCCACGGTGCTAGAAGCAGCGTTCGACGCCGTGACGGCGTGCTTGGGCTGCTTGCAATGTCGTGCGGGAATTTGACGAAAAACAAAAAAGTACGCCACTGCACGTTGTTATGCATATCTCTGCGGTTTACTGTAGTTCTATTTTATGCTTTTTGGCCCTCGATTCCCTGTTGTGTTGAAACGATCAGAGGTAAAAGCCCACTCCTGTCGTTTCACGCTTTTGAACAATCCGCCGCTTTCCTTAAAGCAAGTGATGTAAGCACTCAGGCGTATGGGCACTTAGGTATCCGATTGAAACATTATTTTAGGTGTCTTTTCTACGTGACGTATATTTCTGTTGCGGCAGGTGTTCCTGCATGCACTGCAGTGCGATGGCAATAGAAGAATAATGTTTGTGCTGGCAGGAAGTAAACGAAATTCCTGCAAGACAGAAAAAAACAAAGTGTATCACAGAAGGCTGCTCTCGGTGGCGGCGATTCATTCCGTTTATGAGCGAAGATCGATGGCACCACGCCTGGCCTTAGTCGAGCAGATTTCACCGGAATTCCCATTGCACGCATCAGCGATAAACTCTGATGGTAATCACTGTGCCAAAAATGTTTTGAACAGAGAAGAGTGGTTCTTGAAGGTTTGAAATTAATTCGTTTCACCGCTGCGATCCACTGAGCAGCTTGTTTTTTCTGCCGTGGGAAATTGTGAAAGATGACGTCGTCTCGGCCGCCGTTGGTCGTACAGCCACGTCGTCTCGGCCGCCGTTGGTCGTACAGCCGTAAGCAGCGCAAACGGACGGCATGGTGACACTGTATGCTTCTTAGACGGAGTTCTCCTTGCGGTAACAGTCCTTTGAAGCGTTAGCCGGAAACGCAGGGTGGAGATCTTGATCATTTGCGATAAAGGCCACGGATACAACACGAGTGACGCGCAAAACCTGCACACGCTTTCCGCGCGGGTGCCTGGGACCCCTATATTGACGTCATTTCCGCTAGCTTTCCCATTCCGCCGCCGCCGCGGGCTGACTCCGCGAGCCGCGGTGGGCGGAGCATAGCTGCGATTTTAATTCTTAATTACGCCGCCGCTACTTGTATGATGGAAAAACAAAATTTCGTACTGGGGATTTCAAGTGTCTGCGCTTCAGAAAAACGTGACTTTTTAGAAACAGACGGCTTTAGTTACTGACTGATGCCAACTTGTGTTAGGAAAAGCGCGAAGGGACAAGGACGGCAAACACAAGACGAGTGCTTCCTGTGTCCTTCTGTCATCTTTGTCCCTTCGCGCTTTTCCTATACAATGAATGCGCACCAACTCGGCCAATTCATCATTTTTATCAACTTGTGTTCACGAACTTGCGCGTGCGCCATGTACGTGGTGCCTCCAGTCTGTTGTATCATCCCTCTACTCCTTCCTCGAGCCCATTGTAGGAGAGCAAACAGACTTTCTCTCCTGGTTGACCTCCCAGCTATACTTTCTTTCGTCTTCCTCGTTAACTGCAAATGCTTCAATCAGAACGCTTTGATTTTAGAGCAAAATGTTTTACTGCGAGAGCAGTTAAAAGCTCGAAACTGGGTTTGCCGAGTCCATCCGGCCGCTCGCCCGTCCGTTCGCCCGTCCGTCCCTCAGTCCTTTCCGCTATGAATCACGTTGCACGAGACATCACGAGGTCTGCACGTCGTTGTCGTCTCGCCGTCTACGGGCCACTTCCTCGTCCCCACCTTCACCCTCGCCATCAGTCGCCGTAAATCACCGCCACCTCGCCCTCGCCGTAAATCAGTCCAGAGCCGAAGAAATCACTCAAGTCTGCAGATTTTGTTTTTTTTGCAGTTATCAAAGACGCGACACATGGAAGTGCAAGCTATCGTTGCTTTGTTTTTTCGTGCATACAAAGTAACGGTGAAATGGACGCGGACTACGAGAAGAGCACGCAGGACGCGAGACACAGCGATGAACTAAACACTGCTTTATTTTTGCATCACAATAATGTTGAAAAACAACAGAAGTAGACATTTGCCAGTACAGTTTTTTCATCGGCTAGCAGAGCAGACGGCGTACTAACGCAGCATAACGTGCACATCTTCCAGGTGCACTCGTTATTTCCAACTACGACATCACACTTAAATTATCGCATTTAAACACCTGACCATTTAATGCGCGCCTGTCCCGGAAATCGACGTTTGCAGCCTCCCAGCTTTGCAGCCTCCCAACCAACGTGGTGTTGTAGGTCTTGCACTGGCGTTCTCTTTACACTATGTATGCCGACCCTTGCAAAGATCCCTCATGATATCCAATTTCAATTTTCACAAAAAATCAATTAAGGATATCAGAAAGTCAACAGAATTGTTAACGACTTCTGTAAGTCTAATCATCGTCGAGCTGTACGCCGAAGCAGAACTTTGCACCGCAGGCCCTGCTGCAGCACGTTTGGTTGTATTGTTCACAGCGAAGGTCCTCACATGTCACGCTGCTGGGCGGTTCGGTGCAGCCGCCTTCGGGGATCTGGAACAACGGGCACAGGGGACGGCGCGGCACTTCATTTCCTGTAAAAAAAGATCGTCATCGTCGTTGTCATCAAGATCATCATTCAGTCGTGCTTTGAATGCACGAAGGTTGGCAAAAGAAACATGGATCAGAAACGGGTATTGGTCACAAGCTACAGCATATATAGTTATGCTATTTTGCCCAGCTCGTTGACCAGCATAACCAGGACCTAAAAGAAGAAACATCAAAGTGATATGCTAGAGAGATCCCCTTGCGAGGCAATTTCCTGCTACGAATACTTGCCGCAAAATTTCTACTACATTTCTCAAGTCGAGCTGCGGACAGCTGAATAACAGAAGTGCACCCGACGACGCATTGTCGTGCGGTGCACGCTTGCTGCCTTTGTTCGCGATCGTTTTTAGTAGTCAAAGCAGCGTAGCGTAGCGCTAACGGGAGACAATCATAAGAAAACACGGTGCTCACTCAATACTATGTATACGAGTATGTGCGCTGTTTGCGCTAACCTACCATCATTTTACGATTACGTGCAAACACGCCCACATTGCAACTATAGTCCTTCGGGTCTTTCAATAGCATCTGCACGCACGTTGCGGGTGACGTGCTCGCAACCCACTTAGATCCCCCGCGCCCTTCGCGACAAAGGGCGTGCGCGAAAAGTCTTAAAGCTGTTGCTCGCTCAGAAGACGGAACAGAAACGCCAGGCTCGGGCATTTTGCATCTGTTCCGCAGCTAATGTTTTTATCTGAAACAGGCACCTGTTTAAACTGATGCTGCTCAGGCTAATAAAAAGAATACACAGTTAAAGAAAAAAGCATGTCTAGTCCTGAAAAACATCTCTCCTGCTTCAGAAAGCTCATAGTTGGTAATAACTCTTTGCTTTTACCAGCGTCTTTTCTATTCCGTTTGTTGGCACAATAAACTCGTTCCCTATTTTATGCGAACATTATCGCTTACGAACAGCTGTGTGAACCGAATCTCGAATGGCAATGCAGCTATAACGATCGTTTGGGAAAATATAACCCGTTACTCACCGATCGTAGACGACTTTGCGATGTCTGAAAGGACAACAAGTGCGATCGCAGCGATTATGTAGTGCGCCTTCATTGTGCTTCCGGCGTCCGATTCAATATTAATCACTGACTTTAACCGCTATATGTACGCTTTGCAATAAATTATATACGTGTGCGAGAACGGCACGGCTTTTAGCCTCTGACTCTTTCAGGAATAAGAAGGCACGGTATATATGTGCCCGGTAAGGGTCACGTACAGACGGCGAGAAAGAACGCTCCATGTACGGCGCCTTATTTGATAGGCCAATCTACATACAGCGTCACCAGACGAAAGACGAAGATGGTTGGAACACGATGAACACGTGTGCTGTCAAACAGCTGAGGCACGCAGAAGTGAAGGAGACGCAGATATATTTCTCACGTGGCAGTAAAACCCCGCATGCATACTCAGCTTGCGCATCTTGTTTTTATCTCGGTGCAACGTCCGGTCAGCAGCCTCTCGTTACAACGCGTGCTGTACAGCACGTGCGTAGACTGCTCTGCCGAACCAAAAGGTTGGACAACGCTCGCAGCGCTGTTAAGCGTTGTCAAGGCAGGGCCGAAAAGTTTTTTTTTTTTTTTTGTCTGTTCCTTTTAAATAATTTTGGAGTTTTACGTGTCAAAATCTGATCATGAGGCACGCGGTATTGTGAGGGACTCCGGATTTATTTCGACCATCTGGGATTCTTTAACTTGCACTTAAATTTGAGTACGTGCACGAGCGTTCTTGCATTTCGCTCCCATCGGAATGCCGCCGCCGAGGCCGGGTTCGAACCTTCGTGCTTAAACCTTCAGCAAAGCAACGCCATATTAAACAGTGTGAGAACTTCGCAGTGCTTCACAACTTCAGTTTTCCTTGTACTTGCTAGGACTACTCTCGACTATTGCCGTTTTGCGTGTACAAACGCGACAAGTTAGATATGAGGGACGTAGTAACATAGGGCTCGAGATTGCTTAAGGTCATCTTGAGGGTTCTTTTAACACGCACCGATATCTCGGTTTCGCGATTGCTTTCGCGTTTCTCCTTCATGGGAACCCGATTTACGTTCTACGTGACGCCATCGGTCAAACGGGGGTGCCACATCCGCGCCATCCACCGGCGGCAAGTTGTTCTTCTGTCAAATTTCATTTCCCTTTAGCTTATTATTTCTGCACTTCAATTATAAACTACAAATAAATTCTCCGGTGCTTTACTTGGCTTCATTATCAGTTGGCCTCATATGGAAGTAGATTATATGCAGCATAACAGGTATTAATGAGTATAACTGAACAACAACATCAATCCAGAAAGTAATAAGCATCCAAAAGAATAGGTGGTAATCTTGTACATAAAAACACAAACAACGAAAAGTTCACACAACTGTACAATTAGAAGATATATAATACAATATACAATTCAATATAAATAAATTGTTATAATTTATTGCAAAGAAAATGGCTCTAAGGGGAGATTTAAAAGATGCAAATAATGACGATGATTTTAAACAGTTAGGTAAATTATTCCATTCATTTATTGCTGTGTAAACTGAAGTCGTTTGACCATCATCAGTGTGAGCACTATGGGTTAAAGGAATTTTTTAGCAAATTTTGTAGGATTGTTGTTTATGAGTAAGTTAACATGAATGAGGTTACATTGTAGCTTATTTGTTACTAACTTGTAGAAACTAATATGCTGGTTGAAATCGAAAATTTTCTGAGACCAAGAAGATCTTGTTATCACGGCGTAAGTATATATAGTCTACATTGGTCTAGTTAAAAGTGCTGGTGATGATACGGATGGCTTGACTTTGAATGTGCTGTATAGGTAAAGGTGACGTTTGTACGTGTTTCCCCAAGAAACAATCGAATATTTAATGTGACTATGAATAAAGGAAAAAAAAACAATCAGAAAGGAAACCACGAACCAAGGCTTAGATGGGTTAAGGACATTTGATTAGTAAAACACCAGCAATTAATCAATAGGTGTTTGGGACCGTAACTGAATGATTCAATTAATCAATTATTTAATCAATCAAGAATGGTAACAAATAAATCAGTATATGCGGTCATTAAAAATCCCTTCTAGCTCGCCCGTTTTAAATATTCGAGTTTTTTCATCCTTCAGTTTTTGCGGAAAGTACTTTCTCTGAACGTAAAGTTTATAATGTGCAATAGAGGAAGGGAACTGTAATAACCTATCTGTTTTATTCTAGCAGAGTAAATGCCACCAAGTCCTGGTCCAGTAGTTCCTTAACTATTTTATTACACTGACAACTTCACCGGTGCATGTGGGACAAAGAAAGACTTGGTATGCTGAGGCATAGCGACATAAGATAGATTATCTGAAGCAGAAGGCTAGTCGCCAGACATCATTAAACTCGACTGCAGAATCAATATTGTTTGTTAGCATCCGTTTTCCAGTGTCGGTTAGGCTATATATCGTGTGTCCCAGATAAACGTTATCCAAGCTGTTCAAAGAAAATAAAATATTTAAAAAAACACGATGCAAGATACAATTAAAAGACCTAAAGTGTTGGGTCGTCAGAGGTCTGGTGGCCGAACAACACGGTAATAAAATCGCATCTTGCACCATGTCTTTTAAACCTTTTTTTTTTTTTGAACAGCTTTGGGGAGTGCTGAAAAGTTATAATAAGTTGTCACGCGTTGCAAGTATCATTCGAATGCTTAAATATTTCATTTTCGAAGTATGCCCCATTTGACCTGCATCAAAACAGAATTCAGTGTGTTAGATTATCTTATTTGGGTATTGTTGTTGTTCTTGTTTTAGCTGCCCCAAATTTTTAAAAATCACCTGTGGCCTATATGGCACAATTCTATACCTTTAAACTAACTTACTCGATGAAGCGGACATTACTTCCACGAGCAATCAAATGCGTAATGAACTAATCATTAAAATGTCACTGGTTTAATACTTACCAATTAATTTACAGCACATATTGCAATTTACGAATTGTTCATTCGCAAAGCATATCATCTTAGAACGAGTTCTGAGAATGGCACTGACTTCAAGCTGTACGCCGTTAAACTTGCGGTAAAAATGCACTGTTGTTCCACTTACTTTTTAAAGAAAGCGCTGTTTTATGCATTGCAGCACAAGAGTAACTGGAATGCCAATGTATTTCGTCGCACCCTTTCAAAATTAATGTCTCAAAACTGGTGTCACCCTGAAAATTTGTTCCAAGTGGATACGCTTTGCGGACTCGCTGGCTACAATGCGCAAATTGCAATGTGCCGTAAAGTAATAATTGAAAAAATTTTAGTGAAATTTTGTTAATTAGTCAATTGCGCATTTGAGTTTTCATGGAAGTAATTTCCGCCTCATCGAGTAATTTGTTCAAGGGTTGCCACAGGCAACTTAAAAAAAATTGATGCTGCTAAAAAAAAAGCACGTGTTATATAGCTCTGTCTCATAACCATGTTGAATGGCTGGAGTAACGATTTCTTACAAAGGTTGTGCCATTTAGTTATGCGTTTCAAGATCCTGCGCGTACTGCCCTAAAAGTTATCGGTATCACAGAAACGGCAAATACCTCGACGGTAAGTATTAGTTCAGAAATTAATTCACTTAACCGCTGAGCTAGCTCCGCAAATAATGACTCAAGAACCGCCGTATTAGTAAACAAGTTCCGGCGCCACCTCGCACTCACAAAAAATGAGACTGATTCTGAGTGCAAAACGGACACTGTACTTTCGACACCAAGTGCTGGGGCACGCAACAAATATGGAATAATTTTTTCGAAAGAAAATATAATACTCAGTTCCCGTCGACCGCTGAGCGAAAGCTTCTCAGCCAAAGTGACGATGAAAAAAAAAAGCACTTTGATATGGCGACTAAGGATAGCGAAAATCCTGTATATCCGACCCTCGTTTCGCGAGCAGAAGGCGGTGGGCAGTGTTCGCGGTCACACTCTTCTCGGATAGACGTTGTCCGCCAAGGCTTCAACTTTACGATGGCGCCGCATCGGCTCAGATGGGCTCGCAGACACGCACCCCTTGTTCCACTTCCTCTCTGCTCTCAATGCTGCTGCAAGAAAATGCGACGCGACGTTGAGCCTTTCTTCACTATCGCGAACCGAGGCATCCAGATAATACAGGCGCTCAAGGGCAGTCATAAATGTTTGTTAAAACACACACACACACATTTCGTGTTAAAGCAACATAAAACGAAGCGAAATCGGGTTAATGCGGGACAAAAGCGAAAGTCGTGAGGAAAAAAAATAATGGAAGGCAACGGAGCCCAGTGAGCAAGGTTTTATGCGCGCGCGCACACAAAGAGCCGTCGTGAGTGGAGACGCTGCAAACGCGGGCGCTGACGTGGCCCTGGCAAGCGCAGGCGGCACAGCGTGCAGCCTCGTCGGCCACTAATCCTTCTCGATCCAATATGGCCTCCCCGGTGATAGCTTTCGTGACATTCGCAGTGCTAGATATGAGTGCCGATGCCGGTAGCTTTATGAACATCGAAGTCAAGCCAAAGTTTGAAGAATGCCCAAAGAGTGAGTTGTGAGCCCGTATCCGCGAGCCTAATATGGAACTTTCTAGTCTTTTTTTTTTCTGTCCCTGTCAACCGCACCGCTAGTGCCGCCACATCATTTGCATTGAGGATCTAGATGCGAAGAACATAGCTCCGCTCAGTGCCACGTAATATCAGTGGACAGCGTGACTGGATTACAGAGAAGAAAAAAAAGATATCCTGCATGCTGTAGAGGCGCAGGTAATGCTCGTTCATGAACAGAATGGAGGGCTTAACAAACACAATAGAGCGAACAAACCATCAAGACAAATATCGGAGAGAAACATCCGTAGTGCTGTTAGAGATGCGAACGACCGTTGTGACGGTAATGAGTACAGCAATTTTGCAACCATCTCACTACGAAGAGCTCAGTGTACAAATTTAGCCGTCCTTTGTAAAACGGGAAAACTTCACTAGTAATCAAGCGTTCATGTACCGGAACTGTGACATCAAGGCCGGCATACTAATCGTACATCGATAAAAGTCTGCCTGTCGCGTCATGTCAGTAACCTTTTGTGCCCATAAAGTCGGGGAAATGTTGAAGTCATATATAGGCTTTACTAACAATCGGATGTTTCTCTTAATAGTGGGCAGGCCTGTACATTTTTTGACGATCTTCCTGCACACATGTACCAATATGATAACTAAATGACGTGCTCCGATCCAACATACAGGGCGATTCAGAAAGTAATGCCTCCAAGCCCACTGTTTGGCCAATAATACTGCAAACATTTTGAACTCTTTATCATTCATGCACTGATGTTTAGGCTATATAATGTCACTTACCACACCTTATCTCTTCTCGTTCCAGAGTAATCGAGCAATCCATGGCATCCAGTGATGACGTCCGGTTGAAACAGCGGGCTGTAATTTCTGACTGCGGAAGGTTGTGGCTTGTGTGGAGATTTGATGCGGCTGGATTTTGGTCTTTCACAGTCCTTGCCCACCTCCGCACAGTGCTGACGTCAACACAGGCATCCCCGTAAACTGCAGTCAGACGGCGATGAATGTTGATTGGCGCACAACCTTCAGCAGTCAGAAATTCAATTACAGCCCGCTGTTTCAACCGGACGTCACCAATGGATGCCATGGATTGCTCGATTGCTCTGGAACAAGAAGAGATAGGAAGGTGAGACAAGTGGCTGTCTATAGCTTAAACATCAGTGCATTAATGATAAGCAATTGAAAACGTTTTCAGTGCTGTTGGCAAATAGTGGGCTTGGAGGCATTACTTTCTGAATCGCCTTCGTGTATGCCCGTATATTGTACCACCTCTTACTAATATAGTAATAATATATACTCTTCTTACAAGGCAGTTGACCAAGCAAATGCTGTTGTCGGTAAGGCTCTGAAGGGGCAACTGTTCCTCAAAGCAAATCTTCGTGAATAGTCAGCGAACGGTCAAGAGGCAAGCGCCGCTCGATGACAGCGTGTATACAGTGGACAGCGTGCAGGTATACATGCGCCAGCGGATCACCGCGTCCTGTATAGTTTCCTTATCCTTTGTGCCCATGTCCTCTCCTTCCCCACGCTCAGGCGCTTTCTCGTCGTGAAACTTCTCAACCTGCTGAAGTAGCTTTCTTTTCGTCAGGTGCGAGTGATACTCCGGTCTGTGAGGGGATAAATCCGGCCATTCCTTTAATGGTGCATGTCAGTGATCCACTTACAGCTGGAGGAAAGGTGTGTTGGCGAGCAAGTTCTTCGGATAGAAGAACAGGGAACTACCTCTCCTACACTGTTCATAAATCCTGTTTGTGCTGTCGACTGCCTTCGTCCCTACTATTAGCTATTTTAGCTGTTCATGCGTTGGATGCGTCACTGCAGCGTGCTCACTGTTGCTGAACAAGTGGCATACTTCGGAAGAACTTGTTCTTGAGCTGGTTGTGCTTACCAACATGTTTACCTCTAAAAACACTGTGTTTCCGTCTTTATAGCGGTAAACATGTCGTTTAATTAGTATACTTTCTCTTCGCGTGACATATTTTTAAGGCAACTATTTCTTGAGGCGCGAAGGAAAGGCGCATCACACTTTGGGGGGGGGGGGGGGGGGGGGGGGGGGGGGAGTCACGCCTGCATTCTTCACTTGTCACTGTCCTGTAGTAAACGGTAGGATTTATTACTAAATAAACCTGCACTGTAGAAAAAGATAACTTCAGGGCTTAGTTTAAATTGGAAGTGACGGAAGGAGAAGGAGGTGATTTAGAGCCTTCGAGTCAACCTGACCTTTGAATATACAGTTCAGCGACTGTCCACAAGGCGTTCACATTGGAGGTGATGTTATGCAACCTTCAAAAGTGGCGACAATAAATGTCCCATGGTGTTTAACTGTGATGTCTGCGCGACCAGAATAGCGCCATAGTAGGTGATCGGTCAGCTGTCCCGCCAAAATGTCGTCAAAGTCACAGGATAGTGAAGGTACAGTTGGGCCTCTGTGTATGTCTGCATCAATTTCATTGACACTCGTGATGAAACACATGACGATTCAATTCCCTGGCTGCGTGCTCCCGCCATTAATGAGGGCAGTTTCAGTTAGCGCAGCTTCCTTCGTTGCTTTGCATGCCAAATCCAGGGCACAGAGCGGGAGATCAGCCAGAGTGGGAGAGAGTTACACCTTTTGTCTTGTTTAACGTTTGTTTTACTCTCAGCCGTTCATTCTCCTTTCATACAGAGTTAGACGCGCAGCGCCTTTGCGTGCACTGGATTCAGGGATTACGTGCAATATTATAGACAAACATTCGCTGTGCCAAGGTTTCATTTCCGAGCCTGACCTCGCAGTTCGACTGTCACTTCACCATAAACACCGGGCTCCAGGAAGCTTTGATGCGGTGGGACTGTGTTGGCCCTAGACATTTGCACTTATATCTCAACGGCGTCCAACTAATCCGTGTAATTTGCGAGTGCCTTGCCGACGAGGAAACGGGAGGTGGTAAAGTTGGAGATGGTGTGGTCACTCAGATAGCTGGAGAGCCGCGAATACAAAAGGCCACCAAGGCCCAGATCTAAAGTTGCGGTAAGAATCGAATGGTGCAAGACGTTTTCGTAACCACCTCAAAATCAAGTTAAACTGCACCCACTAGACAGCAGTCACTTCTTTCCTGTTGGACGGGAGACCAGGGACCGAATGCTCAAAGCTTTTCGTTCGCAAGTACTCCTGGTCATTACCAAGTTTACCAGGCGTACTGTGGTGCTGCAAAGATCACGAGTTGCTCTATTAATGTAGTACTTATGGGTTGGGGGTTAACAATTGCCCTAGCAGCCATGGTTGCTTAGTGGATTTGGCATTACGCTGCTGAGCACGAGTTCGCGTGATCAAATCCCGGTTGCGGTGGCCGCATTTCGATGGGGACGAAATGCAAGAACGCCCTTGTCCCATGCATTGGGGCACGTTAAAGATCCCCCGGTGGTCAAAATTAATACTACAACCTACTACTACAACCTTCCTACTACAACCTTCCTCATAATGAAATCGTGATTTTGGCATGTAAAACACCAAAATTCAAGTAAATTAACTAATAATATGCCCAGCATTATGATTGGCTGGACTTTTCTCTTACGAAGAATTCTCGCGTAAGATCTTTTTGTGAGGTCGATAACACCGTCTATTGTCGACCGGCCTCTTCAGAATCAGTCAACAAAATTAGGAAGCCCACTATTTCAGACTGCCGTATAGACATTCTAGACTATCGGGTACCATTCGCTCCATCACTTTACCAACGCAGCTTGCCGAGGTTATCGGTCGATAAGACGAAAGCTCGCGTGGGCAACTCCCGCCTTTCAGCAGAGCCGCGCTACGGTTGCACTACCACTTGTCTGGCTCTGTCGCTGTGTGCCGCAGTAAATTTTTTATTAGTTATTAATAGAGAAACTTCTCGAGCTTTAGCCTTTTAGCCTGGAGCCAAAGTTTCCTCAAGGGGACTGCTTTTCGTCAAGGCAACAGCTGCTTTCTGTAGCAGGGCTTATATACATGTATAGCTTTCTCTCAGTGGCGCACCGACGGGGGGGGGGGGGGGGGGGGGGGGGAATTCGGGGGTTGTAACCCCCCCCCCCCCCTTCTGTTTAACCCCTTTTCTTTCCTTACGCATTTGAGTACTGCAACTAAGATGTAAGACGCGCAATCGTCTGTACACTCGCAAAAAGCGCATTTTAAAAAAATTTCCCGTGAAGAAATCGAAATTAGTGCTGTTTAGATGGTATTGGCAAACTGTCAACCCCCCCCCCCCCCCCCTGGCAGAGATCCTGGGTGCGCTACTGCTTTCTCTGGCCCCAAGGGCGGGGAGCCTAAACGAGTAGGAAAGAGTAAGGTTAGCTCAGGCAAAGAGAGGCTTAAATGTAGAAAAGGAGGAATTAGATGCGGTTATGAAAATGGTGGTAGGAGAAGCGGCCGGTAAATCCTTTAGTGGAGGTGGCAGGCGACGCTTGAACCTCCGGCTTATCTGAAACGAGAAAGCGAAGCAGTGGCTAGGAGAGAACGAAAAAAAAATAACAGTCACGTGTATGCAGTGCTTTTAATTGTGGTCTGCTTAGTTTTGCCCCCCCCCCCCCCCCAAAATAAAAAAACAAGAAGTAAGCAGAACAGGTTTTGTACAGTTGAAAAAGAGGTAAATATTTTGACCGGTGGAAGCTAATGGAACGAGGAGAGCGTCCTTTTTCCTTGGCAAATGCTGCTTTAATACATGACAGTCTCTACCAATACATACATAGACGAGCATTTTCCCCCAGGACAACATACGTCCCGTATTAGCTGACAAGCAGCGCCGTGACACACTACAGCCAACACCTCGTTGCCGCGTCGATCACCACGGTACATCAGACATTTTTGTCATTCACGGCGAGGCTAAAGACTTGAACACAGACGGCGACACAGTCGAGGCCATGATAACTCTGATAAAGGGGCTGCAGGTCAGCGAGACAGGCATGAAACTCATCCTGGGAACAGACTTCCGAGGCTCGCAAGTAAGCACAAGCCACTTATCCAACAAGCATGACCACTCGGGTAGGTCATGCACAAAGAATACGTAAAGTTAACGACTTTCTCCGGGAAATTAGACGCTATAACGAAAACGCAGATACCATCCACCAAATAGAAAGATGTAGACTTTAATGATAAGCTGAAGATGTTAGTCTGGCTGATCACCTGGCTGATTGCCTGGCACGTTACTCCAGGTGCTAGGTGATAATTATGCTACACACAGTGATCACATAAACATACAAACAGCACCACGATATTCCAGTTTCCCGGACAACAATAATATTTAGACTAGTCCACATCTACGACGCTGTGAGCCAGGCATCTTTCTCTGGCAGGCAAAACGCACAATAAGAATCTATACAAAAAGATCACATTCATCGATTAAAGAACCTTACTGCGTGTAACCTTAGCTCAAAAACATCGTCTGCAGATTACTGCAAATCATATCTACGAGCACGTCGGAATTGGCCATGAAAAGAGCCTCAAGCAGTCTGAGGGGCCGCTAGCCTTTCAAACTAAGTACTCCAACGCGCTCCCTAAACATAAATGATGTCCTACGAAAATATCATCCAATTTTATTGTTACGGAGCGTTTGGACAGCACCATACGCGATAGAGAGAAGAAGTATAGTGATAGACTGTGTACTGGAGCTGTGAACACTGTGAGCTGTGTATCTGCCTGCGAGTCTACCACTAAACAATTACATGTGTTTACGTGGGAATATCCATACCCAGGCGTTGAGACAGCAGGGTTAATAGGTGGCATGCGACGATGGCAGAAGCGCGCGACATGGCCGGCGAAACCGCAAGCGAAACATATGGGTCGGTTGTCGCGCGTGCGCCAAGGGTTCTGAACTTGGCTTCGAGGCGGAATAAGAGGCGACACGGGAGTTGGCACTGCTTGAGGTCGCACTGTCGCAGGAAATGCGAATGTCGGCGGCGCAGGTCACACTGCGACTGCGGCATAGGTCAGAGGTGCCGCCACGGGAGGACATGGTTGAGCCAAAGGTAGCGAGTCGGCAAGTTCCTCGCAAATGGCTCTCCTAATGGGAGCAGCCAGAGATGTGTCAGGCTGTAGGGGTCGATCGCTGAGAGGCAGCATAGACAGTTGGCGCGCCACCTCCTCACGAATAAAATCCTTAATCTGAACGGAGAGTGAGGATTCTGGCGAGGAGTTGGAGGGAAGCGTGAGGCCCGAGAGAGAGTGGCCGGGTGGAACAGCGCCGCGCGCAAGGACCCTCTGGCGACGCAGCTCATCGAAGCTCTGGCAAAGAGTGACGACAGCTGCGACAGATGAAGGGTTTCGCGCGAGAAGCATTTGAAATGCGTCGTCCTCGATGCCCTTGAGGATGTGCTTCACCTTGTCCTCTTCACTCATGGTAGAATCGACGCGGGCGCAAATACCGACGACATCCTCTATGTAGCTGGTGTACGTCTCGCCGGGCTGATGAGCGCGCTGGCGTAGACGCTGTTCAGCACGGAGCTTTCGTAAGGCTGGGCGGCCGAAGACTTCCGTGAATGCTGCCTTGAAAGCGGACCAGGTTTGGAGTTCCCGCTCATGATTGTGGAACCAGAGGTTCGCAACGTCAGCAAGATAGAAGATGACGGAACGTAACTTCGTCGGGTCATCCCACTTGTTGTTCTCACTGACGCGCTCATAGGTAGAGAGCCAATCTTCCAACCCGCCGTGGTTGCTCAGTGGCTATGGTGTTGGGCTGCTGAGCACGAGGTCGCGGGATCGAATCCCGGCCACGGCGGCCGCATTTCGATGGGGGCGAAATGCGAAAACACCCGTGTACTTAGATTTAGGTGCACGTTAAAGAACCCCAGGTGGTCAAAATTTCCGAAGTCCCCCACTACGGCGTGCCTCATAATCAGAACTGGTTTTGGCACGTAAAACCCCATAATTTAATAAGAGCCAATCTTCCACGTCAGTCTCACCGGCTCCGCTGAAGACGGGGGGGTCCCGCTGCCGCTGGACGGCGCCGCAAATGATGGGCGCGGCGGAAGCTGCAGGCGGATTGTCGGTAGGCTCGAGCATGGTAGCGGCTGAAGCAGTCGGCAACGTTCGGCTGCGAAGTTCCAGGGTGAGGTCGGGGATTGCAGCACCTTCCACCAAATGTGATATGACGATTTATTAGACGTCTCACGCAATTGAGGCAGTCCACGAACGCTGATGGTGCGCACAGCGACAGACGCAAGAGCACTTCTTCCTCTTCTTCACTACACATGTAAATAGTTGTGTTGTAAGACGACGCCCGGTACGAAGGCAGAGCCCTTGTGTTTCAACGCAGCGCGAGAAAGCCAGCGAGCACCAACCCGACAAACGATGATGATGATTATGAGGATGGGTATTTACAGATGAAGACGATGATGAATTGCACAGTTAGCGCTCACACTATATCCACAGGATCTACATCAACATCTACTCCCCCCCCCCCCCCCCCCCCTCACGAAAGCGGTCGGCAAAGCCGTGAGTTAGAAATGGTAAAAACGCCGAAGATACGGTTTCAGGTGAGAGACGTGAACGATTTCGGTGCTGCGGCAACGGCGGTCAGGTCAGTAGCCGAGCTAACAGGAGCGACGCGATAGTTCACGGAAGATGCTCTTTCAAGCACGGTGTACGGGCTGAGATACCTGCGAATAATTTTTTTCACAGAGTCCCGGTACTCGAACAGGTGTCCGCAGGAGCACTTCGTCGCCTGGGTGGAACGAAATGACACGACGCGTCACATCACAACGGACTTTCCTCTTGTCCTGAATGGTCGTGGTGCTGGCGCGCGCAATTGCATGGCAGTGGGCATCGCGGGTGGCAAACTGCTCTGGTACTGGTAGAGATGCGGATGGAACAGAAGGCGTAGAGAGAAAGGTGGTGTCCCAAACAAAAGACGGTGCACTGCCGTAGACGAGGAAAAAGGGGTTGTAGGTTGTTGTGCGTTGAACGGCAGTGTTATAAGCAAACGTGACGTAAGGAAGTACAGTGTCCCAGTTTTTGTGGTCTGGTTTAACATACGTGGAGATCATGTCGGACAGAGTTCAATGGAAACGCTCGGTAAGACCATTGGTTTGGGGATGATACGCTGAGGTGGTCGTATGGATGGTGTTAGAGGCCTGCAGGATTTCAGCAAGAACATGCGAAAGAAATGTCTTGCCACGGTCACTTAGAAGAACATGAGGCGCGCCGTGGCGTAAGATAATGGCGTGCAGAATAAACTCGGCGACTTCAGAGGCAGCGCCAGAAGGAAGAGTTGCCGTCTCAGCGTAGCGAGTTAGATGGTCCACGGCGGTGACAATCCAGCGGTGACCCGCGGGTGTAAGCGGGAGGGGTCCGTATAAGTCGGTACCCACGAATTCGAAGGGAACGGACGGGCATGGCAATGGTTGTGAAGGGCCGGCGGGAAGAGAGGTCGAACGTTTTCGGTGTTGGCATGACGCACACGAACTGACGTACTTGGCAACACTAGTGGACAGGCCGGGCCAAAAACAGCGAGTCTTAATTTGGTCATAAGTACATACGTATATAAGTATGTATAAGTATATACGTATAAGTATATGCGGTAATAAGTATATACGTTTGAGCCCTTACGCTTCCTCTTCGTAACAGTATAAAACAATTAGCACCTTAGAAAAGCGCCTCCGAAGGTACCAACGGTCAACTATTGGTATATTAAATACACGTTAATGCATGCGAAAGTCCGGATTCAGCGTCTCGCGCATGCAGGCGTTTAGAGTAACAAGCATCTTAAAGGAACATCAAAACTTTTAAAAAGTACGTTTTGGACAGTTGAACTGTCCAAAACCTATTTCTCCTTACATCCTGTTTTCTGGCAAGACTCTGCTGACTAGACTTCATTTCATTGTCATTGTTTATTTTCAGCAAAACAAAGACATCGGTGGAAAGGGGGAGACGGCGAAAAAGCTGCGGATACTGCAGCTTGACTAAGCACCGTCCACCCTGTAGGATGACAGGGTTAATATACGAGCAAAAAGCGAATAATTATACAAGCAAAAGTGAATAATTAAAATTTGCAGGATACACACACAAGCGAGAACAAATAATTATTATACACTAGTACGAAAAATATTAATAGTACATATAGCATCATATTCGCACATAATAAAGCAAGAGAAGACAAATGGCATCGTAGTTCTACGCTTAGTGAAAACATAATGATATAAAGCAATACAATTTAAGGAATGCGCAGTTACAAAAACAAACTAATTACATTGGTGGGGTTTAGTGTTTTGATTTCGATGTCTTGATTTCGAACCCGTGCTTACAAGTAACACCTTTTTTCTTGTTCTTTGTGCCACTGGTTCGTTTTCTTGTTTCAGTTATAGGCCAAAGGTTCAAGAGACGCCCGTCAATACCTCTAAAGAAACGCCTGCTACGCGAATACGTGACTTATTGCCACCTTCGAAAGAGTCCCCTGTTATCGAAGCATTCACTACGCAGATTCCTTGTTGAAACAATACAACAAAAATCTGGTCCATTTCTTACGTATTTCGTCTCATGTGTTGGTTCCCGCCATTATCTGAGGCACTTCGCACTTTTCCCATTTCATCGCCCTCGCAGTGGACCACCACGTAGACAGATGTCGGGAGGCGCTTCTGTCCACACCCGAGCTGACGCATGTCACTTTGGACCTCGATAGCGTAAGAAATTCGCCTTTATTTCCTCCCTCCCTTCCTTCCGTCCTTGATTTCTTTCTTTCAGCGTTCCTGCTCTAAATATGTAAGAAGACGACCACTATGTAACTATCAATGACGACTCACCTCAGGCTGAGACATGAGACACCAGCAAGGCTTTACCCAAGGCTTTATTTAGCACCTTTGCTCTTCCCTATAATCATTCACTCTTTTCTATTTTTATTAGGTGCGGGCGAATATTCGAAGTTTCCAATGCGAATCGACTACTACACACTAACTAATCGCATTCGTATTAGGAAAGTAAACTGTTCGGCATTTTCGAATATTCGAAACTAACCAAATATTTTGCAACCACGACTGAGTCTGGTTACTGTTCTCCTTCTGCTAAACAAAGTATCGCAAATTATCCGAAGTGAGACAACAACAAATGCTTTCGAAGGAACGCCAGAAACAATATGTGTAACGCAAACTTTGTTTTCGATTTTGCGGGGGAAGCCTACATGACATGACTTTGTTTTCGCTTTTGCATGGAAGCCTGTTTTTTTTTTTTTTTTTAGCCACAACTTATGTTATTTTTCGGCAATCATTTATTTAACATTTCTGGAAAGCTAGTAACACAGCAGCCATTTTGTCTCGGAAAGCTTGTTTGCAACCAGGCTCTTACGTTTTTGAGTGGCTATTCGTGCAGTACTTTTTAATGAAAATTAGTGTACTTGTGTTTAAAAGTGATCCTTTGTCCATCATAGCTGTCTTTTTTTGCACTAGTCAGTACAGGCGTGGTACTTAATTACACCGAAATAAATATTCCTGACGTAAATATATGCAGCTATACAGGGTGTCCCAGTTATCACGCAGCACGATTTTAAAAAAGAGGAACGGCGTTACGCGAAGCAAACCTAGTGCGTATTGTTTCCAGTACAGTGGAGTAGCCGCCAATAATTTTTTTGTTACTGATATTTAATTAGGTAATTGTCATTAATTATCTAACTCGAGAAGTGCTGTCCTAATTATCAAAGTGTAAATGTGAAAGTTGTAGAGCAACATGAAAAACTCCCGATACAGCTTTCTGTTGCTCAATACGTGCTACATAAAAGTGTTTTTCCCAACGTGAAAGGAGCGCGCGAATACACGCAAAGTGCTTCGAGCGGCCCGCCGTGCGGCAATTCTGCGTGTATTCGCGGGCTTCTTTCACACTCCGAAAAACACATTTATGTAGCACGTATTGAGCAACAGAAAGCTGTATCGGGAGTTTTTCATGTTGCTCTACAACTTTCACATTTACACTTTGATAATTAGGACAGCACTTCTCGAGTTAGATAATTAATGACAATTACCTAATTAAATCTCAGTAACGAAAAAGTTACTGGCGGCTAGCTGCTACACTGTACTGGAAACAATACGCACTAGGTTTGCTTCGCGTAACACCGTTCCTCTTGTTTTAAATCGTGCTGCATGATAGCTGGGACACCCTGTATATATAATATCGCGGGTGTTCAAAATTAAGCTTTACAGAATTTTTAAAAGGTAGCATAATTCTTATCATTGAGCTGGGTTATTCGAAGAGGCGGACATTAGTAGCACGAGAAATCGAAACACATGTTCAACTAATTAAGAAAACTTGACTAATGAACTTCTTAGTTAATTACTTTACGACACATATTGCAATTTACGAATTGTAGCCAGTGAATTTGCAAGACGCATCCACTCGCAATGAATTTCCAGGATGACACCAGTTTCGAGATATTATTTACCAAAGTGTGGGACGGAATACATTGGCGTTCCAGATACTTTTGTGCTTTAATGTATAAAACTGCATTTTTGGTAAAAAAGTAAGTGGAACAACAGTGCATTTTTACGGCGAGTTTGATGGCGCATATCTCCAAACTGGTGTCATCTGGGAAATTCATTCCAAGTGGATACGCCTGACAAGCTCACCGGCTACAATTCGCAAATTGGAATATGTGTCATAAAGTAATTAACTGAGAAGTGAATTAGTGCATTTTTGTTAATTAGTTGAATATGTATTGCGAATTTTCGTGCTACTGATGTCCGCCTCATCGAATAGCCCAGCTCAATGATCAGATTTATGCTACCTGCCACACGCGATTTCTAAAAATTCCGTAAACTTAAAAATGGACACCCTGTATATATTAATATATGCTATATATGTATATGCAGCTAAAAAATGAAAACCTGGTATGAGAGGTTACAAGATGACTTACTCGCCTCTATCGTCTTTCCCGTGCTTATCATGTAGTGTACACCACAAAGCGTACTGCTGTAACGAGAAATCCTGGCACAAGTCTTCCTGGATGTCTACTGCCTCGCCGCTAGTTAGCAATTTCTATGTTACCTGCTGAGCGATAATGCCTTATTGAGCGACTGTTCAGAACACCCTCTACAGGTTGCAAGTAAGGAGCGCTTTCGATGCCGCTGAGCAACGACCGAATATAAGAAACAACCGAAGAGAAAATAAGAGCGAGGGAGAGAGAGAGACACAGAGATGGGGAAAAAAAGAGAGAGAGAGAGAGGCGGGTTTTGAACCCCGGTACTCACGGTCCGAAGGCGAGCGTCATACCCACTACGCTTATACACCCACGCTTGCCGAGCTCCGATATTTCATCAGATTTCACAAGCGTGGAACTGGCTTACATTTTTTATTAATCATATCATCAGAAGCCAACAAACAATGAAACCAAGGACAGGATAGGGGAAATTATCTGCAGTTCTTCCTTGAATTAAAGAAATGATAAATGCAAATGAAAGTAGATGAAAAAAAAAAAACAACTGGACGCAGGTGGGGAGCGATCCCACGTCTTCGCATTACGCGTGCGATGCTCTTACGAATTGACCTACCGCGCCACCGTTTGCCCATATACTGTCTGGGGTATTTATGGTTATCCACTAGAACTAACCCTGGGAGTTTTAGCCAGCGCCACCACTCGCAGCCTTGGCGGCGGATGTGGAACATGCTTTCTGCCGCAGGCGTCACGAGTACGTGATCTTTTTGATTGAAGGCAACTATAGTCCATAAACCCACACATACGTACTACCTGAAGGCATCAAAGCTGCCGGATTCGAGGCCATTCCTATGTAATGAACGTATGTAATGCCACAACGCGGAGGTTGTGGGTTCGGCTCCCACCGGCGGCAAGTTATCTTTTCGTCCGCTTTGATTGCCCCTTTTCTTCGTTATTTTCTACATTTCAATTTCAACCATAGCTAATTTCCCCTATGCTTTCATTGGCTTCATTATCTGTTGGCTTTATACAGGGTGTTTCATTTTAGCTGCACCAAATTTTAAAATATTTACTGTGGTAGATAGCACAATCATAATCCTTGATCTAAACTGCTCGATGAGGCGGTCATTACTTTCATGAGAAATCAAAACGCCTAATTGAATAATTAACATAATTACGCTAATTACCTTTTTAATTAATTGTTTTACGGCACATCTTTCAATTTACGAATTATAGCCGCTAAGTTCGCAAGGCGTATCCACTTGGAATGAATTCTCAGGACAACCAGTTTCGAGATATTAATTTTCAAAGTGTCCGACGCATAAATGGATTGGCGTTCCAGTTACTTTTGTGCTTCAATGCATAACACAGCGTTTTCCTCGAAAAGTTTTCCCATCCACTTTCCGGGTTATTTATGTTTTCGCTACTACAACTAACCCTGGGAGTGTTAGCCAGAGCCACCACTCACAAACCTTGGCGGCGGATGTGGAGCATCCTTTCTGCCGCAGGCGTCACGAGTACGTGATCTTTTTGGGTGAAGGCAACGGCGCCGCGGTAGCTCAGTGGTAAGAGCATCGCACGCGTAATGCGAAGACGTGGGATCGTTCCCCACCTGCGGCAAGTTGTTTTTTCATCCACTTTCATTTCCATTCATTTATCATTTCTTTATTTCAATTAGTAAGCACGCGTAATTTCCCCTATGTTGTCCTTGGTGTCTATGTTGGTTGGCTCCTTACATATATATATATATATATATATATATATATATATTGTTTTCATACATGCCCTCTTCTCTTTCTTTTTTTTCTCTCTCTCTCTTTCCTTCTCCTCCAATCACGATACTACTTGCGTGCTTTCAGGAGCCAGTCTTGCTCGAAGCAGTTACGGCACGTCACTTTCGTTTAATTTCCACTTCAATCAATAATCAATCTTCGCGTTAGCGAAGATTGATTAGGTACCCAGAGAGAATAGGCTAGCGGCTTTTTTTGCAGTGCCCGCTCTGCGTTTGCTCCACTCAGCCATGAACATGAACTTCCGTATAACCTCCAAATGGATGCCATATATTTACAGCAGGAATATTTATTTCGGTCTAATCTCGTACCACGCTTGCACTTACTAGCGAAAGACAGACAGCTTACTACGATTAGGATCAGTTTTAAACACAGGACTACTAATAGTCAATAAACGAACTCCATGAATTGCCTCACAACATCTTTAGATTGTAGCAAAGAGGCTTCCTAAGAATGAATGGTTGCTGCATGACTAGCTTTCCGAAAACGTTAATAAATGGTTGTTGAATAAAGATCAGAAGCTTTGGAACAAGAAGAGAAAAATCTGCTCGGACTTGTGGTCCGCAGACACATGGAAAAGAGCACGTTGCAAGGAAAACATCACTGGTTGTAGCGTAAAAAAAAAAAATTTTAAAAAAAAACCGTCGGCCCTTCCACTCCGTGACGGTGATTAACCAGCGAAGCTGAAACGTGCGGCCCCAGTGTTTATTACTGGGTTAATCCCGAGGGTTCATTAAGGTATTTCTCAATTATGAGGTTACACACACGTTCGGCTGCGACGGAGAGAACGACGTCACTGACGCTATGCCGGCAGTCCGCCGTACGTTGTCGCTGGCGTTCGATGTCTCGAGTTTGCTCGGCGGCGTGGTTAGCAGCATTCGCCCGCCATTGCCGCTTGCGATTCTTTGAAATTAAATTGCTTCAAAATTAAATCTGTCCGTTACGGTAAGACAATGAATGGCTCATACCCCCGTAAACGCGGCCTCCCCATTACGACGACAGAAGAGAAGTGAAATTCTAGGCTGGAATGTTGAGCGGCAACGCAGCCAGCTGTGGAAGACGACGACGAACGAAGGAGCAGTGGCACGAGCGCGTGCCCAGCACGAGCACGAGCTGCGGGCGCCGCGTAAACTTCTTCATGCATATAAAACCTCGCTTTAAAGGGCGCATATGATGAAGCGACCGTGGCTGAATCCCACCAACAGACGTTTTTTAGGTGCCTCAGTTTTTGGAATGAGAGCGATGTGTGAAGTTGTGAAGGACAGTGGTATACGATTTTGCTGATATGCTTCGTCGAGAACATTGAGCAGAATCAGGGCTATCATTGTTTTGAATGTTTTATAAAATGCTGCTCCTAGGCCTTCAGGGTCTAGGCCTTCAGGGCCATTGCGTCCTCTATTTTTTTCACGGAAATCGGCTGTTCCAGACGCGTTTTTTCTTCTTCGTCCAGCTTGGGCATTAACGGCAAAAATTCTGCTTTAAAGTCCTCAAAAACGTTGCGCGATGGACCAAGCATATCTTTGAAATGATCAGCGACAACGCGCTTGCAAATATTGCCGTCAAATATTGCCGTCAGCGGAAACGTCATTCCCGCTTCTTATTTGCCGTATTTCCTTATGGCACGCGTATCGTTTTTAGTCTCTGTGATGCAGGAATGTCCACTGTCACCCCTGCTGTTCCCGACCTACCTTGAGCTTCTGTGCATGGCCATCCAGAATAATGAACGGATTACTGACTACAAGTTACAGTCAACGCATGTGAAAATTTTGGCTTATGCCGACGACATTGCCGTTTTCTGCTCGAATACAGAGAATATTTGTGAGGCCGCGGCGGTATTTGAAACCTTTTCCAAATGCGCCGGGGTGCAAATAAACTGGCAGAAGAGTTACGGATTCTGGCATGGCGAATGGGATGAAACGCCACACTACTTCGCTCGACTTCAGTGGTCAACCACAGCAACAACGTATCTTGGCGTGCCACTTGACTCTTATCGCGACCCCGGGCCGTATTGGGATGAACAAGCGGTGACAGCAAAGGAAAAGGCTAATGCGTGGCAAGGGCGACAATTGTCAATGTTCTCGCGTACCACAGTCTGTAACCTATATCTTACCTCCAAGATATGATATGCCATGAATGTTTGTTTGCTTCGCGGATCAGCGTGTCTTCGCCGTTTTCATATGGCCATCAACTTAGGAAATAACCAGCCGTACAAACTTGCTCTTGCCCGTAAAGAAAGGTGGTCTTGGTCTGGCACATTTATTTGTGCGACAAGTTGTATCGCGCTTTATCTACCTTCGCGATCAGAACGATATATTCTTTCGCACAGTCATGCAAGTCCGTTTATGTAGTCACCTTCCAGGATTTGTTTTATGCTCGTTTGAAGCAATGTGGGGTGCCGTTAAAGGTTATCTACGAGAAGTCGTACTTACGTGCAGACTGTTGCATGTGCGGTTTTCAATGCAGCATCTCTCCAATGTTATGAGAAAAAAATGTATAAGGACCTAATATACACCATGCTCCCTGCGCCGTTTTACCGCATCTCAAACTATGGGGGCCCAGGAGATGTTATCAAAAGGGTTAAAGGAATGCCAATACACCCTTCGGTAAAAAGTTTTTTATTTAAACTGCACACTAATACACTATCAGTTAAAACATGGATGCATAACAAAGGTATTTTTGTCCCTTGGCAACTGCTTCTCATGTAGGAAACCTGAAACGATTGAGTTACCTTTAGATCCACAGGGAATAAGATTCTTACCGGTAGTAACAGAGGGTTTTCCGTATGATGCTATAATGCTCCTGGGCCTCCCCAGTTTGTGGAAAACTAGAACACAGTTCAATAATGCTGATGCCGTAGTGAGATCTCCACGCGATCACTTCATTGAACAAGTAGTACGGTTCATGGATGTCCATCGGGCACTCCCTGAACAGCCAACATGGATTGAAATGCTGGACGAATTAGCAGCATTGAAAAAAATGTTAGTATGACGTGCCAGTAAACATTTTTCTGACACGTTTTATATTTTTTTATTTGTTGGCGCTTTGTGTTTTTGTTAGTGTATAATGTCAAAGTCGACAAAAAAGAAAAAAAGCGACAGTGGTTGAATCGGTTAGCGTGGTGGTCTTGCAACCACCACGCTCCGGGTCTCGTAGCCCGGAGGTCGGTGGTTCGAATCCGCAGCCCGACGAGCAATAGTTATTTTCGCGCGGCTTGCGTTTTCTCACAGAAACACCTTTTCTTATACCCATCGCCTCTCCTCCTCGCGCCCAACGCGGCCTCTCATTTGTCGCCTCCCCCCCCCCCCCCCCCCGCGCGCCTCTTCTGCTCTGCTGGTCACGTGACCTGCCCTTCCCCGGCGCGGCTCTCATCCTCTCCTGGTCACGTGACCTGCGTGTCACTGCCGGACAGACAGACGGCGAAGGCTCGACCTTTAACAGCTTCGCTGTTAAAATGCTAGCCCCCCCCCCCCCCCCCTCCCCTTTCTACACTGCAAGAAACACTAAATGACAAACCAAACCACTAGTAGAAATCACAGGTTGTCATGTAGGGTTTCGCCGCGAAAGCGAAAACAAAGCTTGTAGTGCCCATTTTGTTCTTACATTGCTTTCGAAAACTTATGACGTTGTTTCACCTCTGGTAATTTGCGATACTTTGTTTCGCCGATCAAGAACAGTCACCCGACTTTCACAGTCAGTTGTTGTAAAATATTTGGTTAGTTTCGGTATTCGAAAGCACTAAATAGTTAAATTTCGAATACGGATAGTTAGTGCGTAATATTCCATTCGTATTCGAAACGTGAAATATTCGCCCACCTCTACTGATTATTCATTTGTCTGCAGCCGCTAATGCCGCATCTACCACCCCTTGCCCCCGCGTTGCACGCCGAGTCGCTCTGCTCCTCTATAGGCAGGAACCACGCTAGACCTTGTGGTGAAGCATAGAAAAAAAAAAGACAGAACATGATATACAAATGATATACAAATGATATACATATATACAGAAGAGGTGCGTCTCTGTTGCTAGGCGACGCCTGGCTGGGCGAAACGCAGAGCGGGCCCTTCTGGAACCTACTATAAAGGACCTTTCACTGAGAATAGACCGTAAATCCATCCCTTTTTGTTCGCGGCAGGACGATCAGAGACGGCCCTACGAGTTATGCATGCTGACGAAACTGGATCTTACCGCGCGCGAGGCCATGGTCTGGTGCGAACACAAAGGATCTCTGGTGCGTATACGCATGTAATTTTCAAACTGCTGACAATGTGAACTTTTAGGCTGAATGACATATCTCCCTCTTGTTAGCTCCGCAAAACAGAACCGCATAAACATATGTGTTATTTCCTCACTTACTGTCCTGCACCTCTCAAATGTACATACTACCTTTACCGTCTTTTGACCTGTTGCTATAGTAAATTAAACGTTACACTGCTGTAGCTTTGCATAAAATTATAGGTGGTTGAGTAGACCGAATTGTTTACTGAGAGGCTGAAGTATGGGAAAACAGGCTACCAAATAACCGGCTATGCTAACATCACCAACTAAAGCACGATGTATACTAGCGCATTGTACAGTGAACGGACGGAAAACAAGCACTGTAAAAAAGAAAAGAAAAAGAAAATAAAATAATCCCTAGCCATATTTGCAAAAACAGAAGAACTCATATTTACGCATTCCCATTATTCTCGCATTTACGTAATAATACATTTGAAGAGCTAGCATGCCAAAGTATTTCCTGTTTAACGCTGAACCATGTAGCAGTGCGTCTAAAGTCTAAAATTTTGCTGTTTTTTCGGTGTGTGAATGGTAACTTTGAGACCGAATCGAATACGAATCGAATAGTGCCAGAAGCGAAACGCATCGAATATGGAATACTTTTCGAATACGTTTTCCAATAAAGATGAACCATTCTTACAATTATAGTATAAAGCGATATTCACAACCTCGTATTCATAACGTTAGCAAGTCTCTGCAATTACATTGCACGTTATGAAGCGTTGTTTATTAAGAAAGCACAAATTAAGCATTAGGAACAAATAATCAGTTTGTTCGCATGCACAGGACTTTCCAGAGAGTGCGAATGATCACTGTATCACCAGTAAAGTATGGCTCTCTGAGCGCCCCACTACGTGAGGTTTTTTTTTTTTTTTTTTTTTTTTTTTTTAATGGCCGCGAGGATTACATTTATCGTACTTTTGGTCAAATTTTACGTTTAGTTCCGCACAGTTTACGTTCCCTAATATACGAAAAATATTGGAAAAACTATGCGTATTTACGAATAGTGATTACTCGGTTCCAAGACTGAATCGAATAGAACGATATTAAATTCGTTATTCGAAAGTTTCGAATATATTCGCACTCTCCTAGCCTGTTCCCTTCCTTTCCTTACTTTTTCTCTTTCTTTTTTTTCTGTATGTCTCTCATCACTGCAACGCAAAGGCAAGGAAAATAGCACTCTGCTACGAGTATCTACTGAGGATGGGTGCAGTAAGTGAATTTCTTTTCACAGTCGAAAATCAGTTATGCCGACATTAGGAGGGGCCCTCAGTTTGTGTTGCTCAATGGCACCAGTAACTTTGCCCACCACAGTTGGTGATCGATCTCATGCCACTGCGACATTGCGATTTTGGGAGGGAGACGACTTTTAACGACTGCGCTAACGCAGCTTCATTTTATTTGTTTCTGAGCTATCGCGGAACTTCTGCGCTTCGTAGTTGGTGCGGGGTTTGTAGTACGGGTGCGACGGAGACTCGGAGAGTGGTCGCATCTCATTTGTGTGTATATTTCGGAGGCAACAAGTCAGACAGCAGTCATTCTGAGCGTCCCCTAAACATGAAAAAAAGAAAGAAAGAAATTATTTTGCCCCGTCTCCGTGCTTCGACGTTTGCCGATGGAGGTACAAGAAGCCCATCGGGATCTGCAGTCACCCATTGTAAATCCTACTCGTTTGAAGACTTAGACATAAATAAAATGAAATAAAATGGAGAATATATATATATATATATATATAGTAAGAAGCCAACAAACAACGACACCACGGACAACAAAGAGGAAATTACTTGTACTAAGTGAATTAAAGCAATGATAAATTAATGGAAATGAAAATGGATGAACAAACTGCTTGCCGCAGGTGGGGAACGATACCACGTCTTCGCATCATACCCCACCTGTGGCAAGTTGGTTTTTTATAAATTTTCATTTCCAGTTAAGTTATCATTTCTTCAATTCACTTAGTCAGTACAAGCAATTTTCCTTATGTTGTCCTTGGTGTCGTTGTATGTGGGCTTCTTATGATTATTAAAACTCGGGCCTTTCGGTTCCCTTTCTTCTCGTTCATATATATATATATATATATATATATATATATATATATAGTGAGAGAGAGAGAGGGGGGGGAGGCAAGCCCACTCGAAAAATAGTTGGTACGCCACCACTGCCCAATACGTTGCTTTGGGTCGTCAAACTCAGTCAGTCAGTCAGTCAGTCAGTCAGTCAGTCCAGTCCGGTCCGGTCCGGTCGGTCGGTCGGTCGGTCGGTCGGTTCGGTCGGTCGGTCGGTCGGTCGGTCGGTCGGTCGGTCGGTCGGTCGGTCGGTCGGTCGGTCGGTCGGTCGGCGGTCGGTCGGTCGGTCGGTCGGTCGGTCGGTCGGTCGGTCGGTCGGTCGGTCGGTCGGTCGGTCGGTCGGTCGGTCGGTCGGTCGGTCGGTCGGTAACGAAAACACAACGAAAGGGGTGGCGGAATTAGGACGACGACCTGACGACCGCGAGTGCTGGACGACCATGCGTGTCGACTGCGATAACATCCCGCCGTGTTTGCTCAGTGGCTATGGTGTTGGGCTGCTGAGCACGAGGTCGCGGGATCGAATCCTGGCCACGGCGGCCGCATTTCGATGGGGGCGAAATGCGAAAACACCCGTGTACTTAGATTTAGGTGCACGTTAAAGAACCCCAGGTGGTCCAAATTTCCGGAGTCCCCCACTACGGCGTGCCTCATAATCAGAACTGGTTTTGGCACGTAAAACCCCATAATTTAATTTTTTTTTGACGATGGCATAATGAAGCCGATGGCATCACAACGTCACCTATGACAACACGTAGATGACAACGACGAGAAGACGACCTAAGTAACGTCGCAGTAAAACGTTGCATGCAGTATCCATATCCTAAACTAAATAAGCGACGCGTATATCAGGGCACTACTTCAAATGCCGCATCGTAACGGAACTGGTCGGATGACGGACAGAGCAGGCCTAGGCTGCTATCGCAATAAAAGAAAAAGCTAGGAAGGGCCCACTGGAGCAGAATCACGACGCCACAGCCTCCCGTTAACAGAAGCAGCTGTTCCCTAACATGACTTTTGCCTCTCATTTGCATGGTTCGTCGCTATGTATCTATAATTATATTGTTGATATGGTGACCTTATGCGCATTTCGAAGATCGACAGGGCAACAGTTTCTGCTGTAAATGGCGGCACCAAAATTCTGGTTCGGTGGGAGTTTATTATTTATGTCATGGGTTTTAATCAACGTATGCATGCAGTTTAGTTAGCATTCAGTACGTTTAGTTTATTCAACATCCTTACGTAATGCTGCACGCACAGGCAAAAAAGTCAAATGAATAACTTAAGAAGTATGTGATCTTGTAGTTCACTGCAATGAAATTGTAGTATGGGATAGGCGCGCGTACGTTCGCTTCCACTACATTTGCTTTTGGGTCTCATTATCCTGGAGTCGCCCGTTGGTTCACCTTCTGTAATCATCTTCACCACGATGATACTGCTTACAAGAACTGAACTTAAATATATGGATGCTAATTTTCTGGTTGCGGTGTTATTGGGTTAAAAGAAATACGCTTGTTCTAGGATCATTTACATTTACTGCTTTACAAACCCTACGGGCGTTGAAGAAACGTTTAGACAACTTCCACGCATTTCACAGAAGCAACTGTGGGGGCGGTGTAAGGTACCACGTTTAGTGGAGCGCCCCTGGATTGACTTATGTACGCGTTGAAAGCGGACAGAATCCACAACAGCTCTGCGATGTGAAAGAAAATCAGTGTAGCGATTGACAGCGCGACTATAAGCACATTTTCCCGCTTATTACGTTAAAAGCGGATATCATTCCTAGCAGCTCTGCGCTGTAAAAGAAAATCATTGTAGCAATCGAAAGTGCGACTAACACGTTTTATCACTTATTACTTCCAGCCTGAACTCTCCGAACGCCTCATTGTGAAAGTGATAGACGAGTTTCAGGTAAGTTGCACAGACAAAAAAAAGAAAAAAAAAGAAAACATGCATAGCCGAGTACATGCTCTGCGCTCGTGAAGCATAGAACGCCCACCCTCCTGTTCGTTCAATGTGACCCTGCAGCAAAAAGAGAACATCTACAGCCGTTGTATGAAGCGGTCATTCGGACCCGAGATTCTATCGACCCCGGTGCCGGAGGATGTTATCTATATTTATTTATTTATTTATTTATTTATTTATTTATTTATTTATTTATTTATTTATTTATTTACACGATACTGCAGACCTCATTGGTCCAAGCAGGATGGGCAAAAATAAGACAGAATATTTGGAACCCCAAGAAACAATACTGCAAGTCAATAAAATACCGGGTTATTTACTAACAGCAGACAGGCAGAATATGTAAAACATGAATAGGACACAATTTATACAATGTTGGCAATGGCATTTACAAAATTTTCACTTTGAAACACATCTTCTGGTAATGAATTCCATTCCGTGATTGTTCGCGGGAAATATGAATATTTATATTGGTTTGTCCGAGCAAAGTAAGGGGCTAAGGTGAAATTATGTTTGTGGCGGGTTTTCCGTGTAATTGAGGGCGTGACGTAAGGGTCTGGAGAAATTCCAAATTTCCTATGAAGTGAATGAAGAAAGCTTAATCAAGAAATTTTTCGTCTTACGTGGAGGGGCTGAATTTGGTTAGCTACCATTACCATACCATACCATTACCATACCTTATTTGTCGAGCGCAATCCTTGGTGATGAGACTCCTGCATTCTGAAGTAACTGTCTAGCATCAAATGCTGACCAGTTCAAGTGTAGGCTTCAATTCCGCGGATGATGATTGTAATAAGCCCGCACATATCAAACAGATCAAACAAGCGTCATGTCGCCATTTCTAACTTCTTTATTCTTCTCTTCTATCCCCCCACTGCCTCCGATGTTCTCAGGCTTCTCTTTCGGTATACGCTCCCCACTTTCTTTATTCATCCCTCCTGGGATGGTATTTAAACACATTTGCTATGAAAGTTGATTCTTAATTTTCGTTCGCGCCGATATACCACACAGTTTTTAAGCTGCCTTTCTGATTTGCGGTTTTCACGACACGATACGGCCCTTTATAGACAGAGCCAGTGTTCGATAGTCCCTTTCTCCCGAGAACCAAGTCTCCTACCTCTAGCGCTGGTGACGTTGTGTTCTGCTTCTTATCGAAGTTTCTTTTCATTCTTTCACGGTATTTCGCTTGGCTGTCTTCTTTCCTTCGTGTTTCTGTAAGCTTTACCACCTTGTCGACTTCCAAGGACTCATCAGCGGGAAGATAAGTTGGTTTTCCAGTAGCAACAAAGAGTGGTGTACATCCTAGACCAGTTGTGTGCGATCGGTTATGATGAGATACTACTGCTTCAAGGCAGCACTTTCATCCTCCTGGGAAACTTGGGTACATGCTGGTGTATTGCTTCAGGTCCCGAATAGTTCGTTCCTTCAATCTATTAGCTGCTGGATGGTACGGGGCAGTGAATCTCAGTGTTACTCCTCGTCATTCTGCCCATTCCTGCAGTTTATGGCTTTGGAAGGCTGGACCATTATCCGATACCAAAACTTTCACGTTGTCACACATTTTGCGGTTGAACAATGAGATCACGCTGTTGGCGTCCTCTCTTCCTAGCTTCGCTGCTACCATCCGTGTGCACTCATCCACGCACATAAGGAACGCTTGCGTTTTCTTCACACCTTCCGACTTCACACAGAAGTAGGCGAAGTCTAGGTGGACAACTTCGAATGGTGTCCCTGAATGTTTCGGCAATGTCATTCGTTGAGTTGGTTGTTTGAATTTCACCTTATTCAGTTGACATTCGTGGCATGATTGCACATACATCTTTGCGTCTCGTTTCATGTGAGGCCATGTGAATCGCTCCATGAGCATCATGTAGGTTCTCGAAAACCCATCATGTCCACCTGAATGAGGGCTATTATGGTAGAGATCCAAGATTTTCGACAAAAGTGTGGGAAGCGCTGTAACTTCCCCCGTCACTGTGGGCTGGAGTGATTCAGTTCTTTCCCAAAGTTTAGCGCCGTTTATTGCCTCTTCGTGAACTAAAACAGGCGTGACCGCCAACCTCGACATAGCATTAGCGTCTTTCATGGAAGCTCCCGGGCGATGACTGACTTCAATGTCAAACTGCTGAAGCTCGTTCACCCAACGCACGATTTTTCCTTTAAGTTCCGCCAACTTCAAAATGTGTGTCAGTTCTTCGTGATCAGTATAAAGCTTGAATTTTGTTCCTTCTAAGTAGGAGCGGAAGTACCGAATGGCATTTAGGACATCGAGAGCTTCTTTCTCAGTTGTTGTGTAATTTACTTCCGTCTTGGTGAAAGTGTAACTGTAGTAACCCACCACGAGAAGCTGCTGATTGGTTGCCCGGGTGCAGTCTCGTTAATAGAGAACCGCTCCCGTTCCATAAAGCGATACATCTGTATTTAGTTCAAACGGAAGTGAAAAGTCCGGAAGGCAAAGCACAGGGTCAGAAGAAATTATCTGTACCAGCTCTTCGTACGCATAATTACATTCTTCTGCCCATTGAAAAGGTACATCTTTTTGCATCAACCTTGTTGAGCACCGTGTCTTCATAGCGTAGTCTCGAATAAATGCTCTGAAATGGCCGGCTAGTCCCAAAAACACGCGAAGTGAATGGACGTCAGATAGCTTCACAAGCTTAGCGATGCGCGCCACGGACTCTTCTTTGGTATTTTTAGCGGTACCATGCAATACTGCATCCAAAAAGGTAACTTTGTTTTTAAAGAACACGCTCTTGTTGAAGTTTACCTTGAGCATGGCTTCGGACAAGGCAGTGAGAACATGCGCAAGGTGTTCTTCATGTGGCTCACTCTTAGAGTATACAATGATGTCGTCTACATATACATTGCAGAAGATACCAATAAAAGGGTTCAGAACTGTATTCATCATCTTCTCAAACCAAGTGGGCGAGTTTTTCCAACCAAACGGAAGACGATTATATTCATAAATGTCAAATGGTGTCACAAAGGCTGTGTATTGCTTGGTTTCTTCTTGAAGTGGCATTTGCCAGAAGCCTTTGCACAGATCTATCCTGAAAAACCAGGTTCAGCCGCCTGTATTGTCAATGATGCTGTCTATTCGAGGCATTGGAAATTGGATCAAATAAATGTGTTTGGTTGTTCATCGCTCTATAGTCAGTGCACAGCCTGAGGCTACCGACGTCTTTTGGGGTGATGGTGATTGGCGAAGCAAATGGCGATACAGATGGGCGAATGATAACAGCCTCTAACATCTTTTGAAGCTCCTCTTTTAGCCATATGTCTTCTTTTCTCTCGATAAGTTGTATGACTTTTTCCGGACTATAGTAGTGTCGTGTAATTTAAAGGGGACTTCAAACTTGGTGGCACCAGCAGGATAGCCTCCCAGCAGAACAATGCCGGGTAGAGTTTCTGAATACTCTCTCCATTTTTCGACCTGCAAATTCGGTTTGCATAAGTGAAAGGTTTGAAATTCTCTTCATTGGGGCTTACAGACACAGTGTCGTCCCAATGAATGTTTAGCCTCAACAATTTCATGTCAGGGCGAGAGAGAAGGAAGTCGTATTCGACTTCTTTCACCAAGGCAAGAACTTCCATGTACTGAGACTGATATTTTAGCGTTAGGCTTATCCATTCGCGATGTTCCTTTTCACGACCATCGTAACCTCATACAAGGACTGATCTGCCTGTGAATATGTCTTCTGCATTTGCTCTGCTTCTCTTGAGTATTGATATTGAAGCTCCACTGTCGACAAGACCTCGCAGGTTCTGTCCGTTCACTTCAAGTTGTATGGGAAGTAAACTTGAAGAAATCAGTAGGATGGTCTCATTTCGTTTCGGTTGAACACACTGAGACTTTTGTGTCATTTGTTTCTGCTTGAAGAGTGCTGATGACCACAAGGCATCACCGGGTAGAGCACTGCACGGGCTCGGGCTTACCCGAAAGCCCGGGCCGGCTCGGGCACGGCATGTGCTTTTTGACCCGGGCCGGGCTCGGGGTTTTTTGACGTTAGCCCGGGCCGGGCTCGGGTTTTCTGGTGGTGTGCATGTAACGTGCAGCGAGTTATCCTCGCGCGTTTCGACTCTGAAAAACGTGTCTTTTTCGGTCTCGGGTCGGATTCAGGCCGAGCTCGGGCCTAAGGTAAAGGGGTGGCGGGCCGGGCCGGGCGGGTAACGTAGATTATTTCCAGACCCGGGCCGGGCCCGGGTCTCCCCATAAAACTTTTGGTCGGGCTCGGGCGGGCAGCCCAACGTAAAAACGGGCCCGGGCCGGGCCCGGGCTTAAAATATCGGCCCGTGCAGTGCTCTATCACCGGGTCCTGATTCTGTCGCATGAAGTCTAATATTTGCACTGTCTTTAAGTTGTGGCGACCTTGCATCCGAGTTGCTCGACTGAGTATCTGACTGGTCGTGAACATCTGGCCGCGTCTTGCAGCTCCTCTCAGACCAGTAGTTAGAGAATACTTGTAGCAGCTCTAGTAGAGCTTCGAGAGTTTCCGGCCCTTTTATTTGTGCATGCCGTTGCAAATCTCTTGGGAGACCGTGAATCACAAGTGCCAAGACTTATCTTAATGGCAACTCTGGTTCAGCAAGTCGAAGCAGTCGCTGCTTCTCAAGAAAGTAGTCAAGCGGCGAACCAGACCGAAAACGGTAAAACAGCGCCTGGTCCCATCGCTGTACGTTATTTGTTCTGAATGTAGACAGTAAGTTCTCTTTCCACATGCACCAAGGTTCGCAACATGCTCTAAGAACCGCAAATCATGCCACTTTCTTGCTACACCATTAAGAAATTGCCGCATGTTTAAGACCCGGTCTTGGTCAGACAGCTACCCGTTGTATTTCGCTGCGGCCTCATAAAAAGTGATCCACCCTTCTAGGTTATCTGTAGACCCGTCAAAAATTTCAGGCCGTGAAATATCAACCGGGTGGTTCTCTTGTGGCGTAAAGCAGACAGGAGAGTTTCCGCCATGGCATTCTGTTGCAAAAATTGTTGTTGTTGTGTCGCTATGGCCCGAAAAATTGTTATCTCGTCACATGACGCTGCACGACCGAATGGTCATCCGAGTACCAGCTGGTTAAACAGGGTCACTGGGATATTCATCTTCGCCGAACCTCGTTTAACAAGCTCTTCGGGCGATCCAGAACAACATCCAGGAGCTCACCCGTTGTCGTGTCCAAAGGGAGGTCGACCGGAGAATCATCCTGGACTTGGTAGCCCTTGAATACCACTCGGTCGTTGTACTTCTCCACGAAAAAAGTCACCCACATCTTCGTTCACCTGTCGGCTGTGTCAAAATATGCAACAAGCCCGCACATATCAAACAGATCAAACAAGCGTCATGTCGCCATTTCTAACTTCTTTATTCTTCTCTTCTTTCCCCCCGCTCCCTCCGATGTTCTCAGACTTCTTCTCTTTCGGTACGCTTCAATGATGTATACAGAAATGGTGACCTTGTACTTCCATGCCTAATAAGCAATGAACCAAACCGCATCAGCAATCTGGATCTCTAAAGAGCGGCTTGCCAATTGGAAAGGCTGTCGCTGCGTCTGTAGTGGTAGAAGTGATCGACTAATGCACCACCCATTACTTGTTGATTTCGACGTCGGTAATTAGACAAAGAAAAAACTCCTGCCAATGCTTGCGGTACAAATTGCTTAACTCTTGGCATACATTAGCAAGTTTTCTGTTGTTATGGTTGTTGTCGCTTGGTAGTCACAGATTAGCCTTGATCTTCTGCAATGACGTCCCGCCCCACGCCTCTGAGCATGAAGCCTCTTATACTCGCCGCCAACCGATGACTTATAAGCAGGGGTGTGCGAATATTCGCAACTTTCGAATAACGAATCGAATACCGTCCTATTCGATTTGGTCCTCAAATCAAATAGTTATTATTCTTAATGAGAGCAGCATTCCGGGCAAGTTGGTAGTCCATTACTAAAGTATTATTGCGCAACAAAAGGACATGGACGGCAGAGAGGAACACACACACCAAGCGCAAACTTTCAACTAAATTTATTGTGCCACTGAATCAGTTTATATGTGTGAAGCAGTATAGACTGCGCATGCGCTTACATGAACTAAAAGGATTGCGTATTCGTGTAACATAGTTACGAGTCAAGTGATGCCGCCTCCAAGAAACTTAGTTCTTTTTCTGTGAGAGCCAGTGAAGGGAAACTAACACACTTATCACCCAATTTTTCAATCATCTGCGCTTCAGTTATTTCACGGATAAGCTGCGTCCTACCACGGGACACAATCGTGCACTCGTCCTCGATATATTTGCAGCCGTGATCGAGACAATGAATCGCCAAGAACCCACGGGTGCCATTTTTTTACATTATTGCGGTGTTCGCGGAGCCGATCATTGAGACAACGCCCAGTTTGCCCGATGTATTGCTTTCCACATGAAAGCGGGAGATTGTACACCACGCGGTGAGCACACTCGACGAACTTTTTTCGGTGATGCTTAGTGCACTTATCGGGGGGGGGGGGGGGGGGGGGGGGGGGGGGGACGGCATTTGGATCCTTCAACTTGCAAAGCGTGCCGAGCTTATTGGGAGCAGAAAAAAACACTATTACATTTGCCCTTTGGGCCATCTTTTTCAAGTTATGGGTTACCCCGTGCATGTAAGGTACAACACTTACTTTGGGCCGTTTGCCGGGAGAGACATCGGCAGCAGGTTTCGGCGTGCTGGGTCGCTCTTCTCGTAAAATCCGTTCCGCGACAGACACCTGCATCTGCTTGGGATATACAGCCAGGGACAAACGTCGAGTTTGCTTCTCAAAACTTGCGTCCACCACATGGCAGCAAGATTTGCTAAGGGCATTCTTGAAGCACAAACTGATAATAGCCCGCTTAACAAGCTTAGAATGTGCGGACGTATATGGCAGAAGTGGCTTGTTTGCTCGCGGCTCATACGACCAACACGTGTGGCTATCCTGAAAGCCCAGGCGAAGATCAAGAAAGCGAATAGACCTCTGTCCGTCCGTCCGTCCGTCCGTCCGTCCGTCCTGGGCGCGCACATTTTGTTGGTACAACCGCATTTTATTACGATGATTTGCCTTGAGATGCAGCACACGACACGCAACAAACTTTGAGCAGCATTAAACTGAACAGCAGCGCATTGTTTCTCAGATCATAGTGACTCTGCAACGACACTGATGTTACCGATTTTGCCTGGTATAAAAACTTGTCTTATTAAACCTGCACAGAGCAAGTATCCCTCTGTTGTCCTTTGAATATCTCAAGATTTCCGAGAATATCTTTAGAGACGGAAGCGCGAGAATTTTCACGAACAGAATTTTTCGCAAAGTGTAACGCAGCTCTCATAAAATTGTAAAACGAGCCTAAATTCGCAAACTTTGCGAAATATTTGGGAGAGTGGGCAGGTACGATAAGGAGGAGTTGGCTGACGCGACACAGGGTAGTTGGAGATCGCTGGGAGAGGCAGCCTACCTAGCAGTGTATATAAATAGACTAATGATGATAATCAAGGTCATGATCATCTTAGAACCATAGCGAGCCATCATCTTAGAACCATAGGCTCTCACAATTTCTGCTAAATGGACATAGCTTCATCTACTCCCGGCCTCAAAGCCGAAATTGCAACGTGTGGTCTAAATTATTAATTAAAAAGTTAATTACTGGAACTTGATTTAATCAGCGAAATACTAATTTCGTGCATTTACATCTACTCAAGTATAATGAATCTGGTGTGGCATAATTGCACTATCTTCGGCAGGCAATTTCTTTTAATCTGTTTGAAGTAAAAAAAAATGTCACAGTTTCGCCCTAAGGGCGAAGCAATGAATGCGATAGCAACACAGCAATGTCATACGAAGTAAGGTGAGTGGCTTTGGTAGCAATATGAATTGTAGTAAACATGAGCTGATTAAGTAAGCAGGTGTGCTGCGGCGTAAGTAGACCGACATGAAGAGAGACTCGATGACCACGAGGAGGCGCGTGTGAAACGGTGGTGTTGATGAGAAGTGCTTCCCGTGGGCAGCGCGTGCGAAGGGACACACCTTTAGCGCTGCACTGCCGACCCGGGCAGCATTGCATGTGTAGCGTGCGTTGGAAAATGTGGCCCGACTATTACTAACTGATTGAACAAGCGTGGTGTGAGCGCGCACAAACAATCATGAATAGATCACACTGAATGACTGCAGACGACTGTCAAAACGCTGGCAGCAAGCGCATATATACGCCGCAGCAGCGGGCGAAGGTACGTGCGGTCTATCGCTTCAACGGAAACTGAGCGGCGAATCCACGGCGCATAAAGGTCAGAGCCGTGTGGAGATAAGAGACGGTGCGGACGAGCGACGAGCGCGGTTGTT
>NC_051154.1:98090089-98256029 GCF_013339745.2 Dermacentor silvarum | reverse complement strand
TTCCCGCTTCCTTGCTTGCGCGTGGGTGATTGAGTGCGTTCGCTCTCCGTGATAGCGCGCGTCCCCGCACGCTTCCGCTCGGGCATACGGCGCGCGGCGAAGATTTTATCTATAGGGAACCTCACGGCGACGGCGACGGCGGACGGCAGAAATCCGGTAGAAGTGTCCATATAATTGCTATCGCAATAAAAAGAAAGAGAAGAGCAGGTGGCATGTGATTCCTCACTCCTGTGTATTCACATGAGTGTTTCAAACCTAAATACGGACACGTTAAGGCTTAGCAGTTGCCGCCGTAGGAGAGAGTGACACCATTTTAATGCAAGAAAAGCAGAGAGGTCGGCTGGAGGTGGTGGTGGTAAAAAGCAATTATTCAGTATGAGGTAGGGTGCCTCGATACCACAGGCGGCGCTGACATCGAGGCACAGACACCCTAGTGCAGCTTTTATCTTAGCCCCTGCCATTGTATTTTGAGCAATGGAAACAAATAAAGAAAGAAAGAAAAGAAAGAAAGAGAGGTGTGGGCCCCCTAGTGGTGCCCTGCATACTGGGTGGGATCCCTAGTCCGGGACCACATTGGTCGACGCTGCCAGCCTGGCTGTCTGGACCAAGTCCTTTTGGGCCCGGAGGTCTGAGCAACCAAGCAGGGCTGCCTCCCAGTACTCTCGGAGCTTTCTCTTTGATCTGCAACGCGATCGCACTGACTATAGCCAGGATGCTTCACTCGGGAGGTGTTTTTAGCCTGCTCGGCGTGTGTTGCTCTTTCTCACAGCGAATACCTTGGGAAAGCGGGTGTTACTACATCGTACCATATGTTCTGTTATTTTGATTTCATGTATTACAAGCAAACTATGTCGCAAGTCAAACACAATATATCCCCTTTGCAACCAGTGTATACTAACCAGCTTCTTTTTTTTTTTTTTTTTCGCAGATGTGCTTGGAGAACGCCGAAGGACCGGTAGTTGCCTTACGAGAAAAGCCTTCCAAAGTGTCCCTAGACCATCCGCCGCACGCCAGTCCCCTTACGGATCATCGTAATGTACACCTCGGTAAATACAGCGGTGAAGACGATGAAATGCCCAGCGGTGAACACGACGAAGCACCCAGCGATGAAGACATTATGGCTGCGGAATATCGAAACTCTCATGACAAGTACAGAAAAACAATCTACGATAGAGGTAGTAAAAATACCAATTCGTTCAACCAGGTGAATTTCATGGGGCCGCCTAGTGACTACTACTACCCTAGGCGCGAGAACGGCCTCGGCAATGAAACCCCCACTGTGAATCCGCAGCCCGGCTCACAAACTACAAGCCTTGGACCCGGTCACAGCCTATAAGTCCGTGAGAGAGCTGAGAAACGACTATCGTGGCCTGATTAACGGCTGTCTGATTATTGCACTGTGTACGATTCATGCACACGAGAAAACACGTACGGAGGGGAACAATAAATGATAGTCACTATTGCGTTAAATAACCAACCTTGCCAGCGTTGTCTTCGCAGCTCGATACAACTGTAAGCTCGATCAACGGTGCTCACAACAATTAAGGTGTATATAATGAATACGGAACGAAGGAAAAACGCGGTTTGCATGCAAAGTTCAGAAGTTCACTACACTTCCGATATTCTGCGTATGTTGTTCAGCTTTCACAGTACGTGGACAGGGGCTGGCGTTGATATTCGTCCCAATGTTGCTAATGGCATCTTCGGCTTGTCGTGTTAGAGCGCTCTGGTAGCGCTACAAAGGTCGTGTAAAACGGTTACAAAGCGTTACCGTTTGCAGAAACTGGTCCCTCTGATGATAACGAAGCAGGATCATCACTTCCATACCCGGTTATTGTCTTAATAAAGCTGTAAAGTCGTTTTTCACCAGTTTTGTAGCACGGCGAGAGCGCTCTGAAACGACCACTCGAAGATGCCATTAGAGAAAGCTGAAAATGTTGTGGATGCGCGAGGCCACATTGCTGTAGGCAAAACTGTGACGCTTTATTATTGTAAGGGGTTAACTGTTTATTAAGGGGGAATATGCAAGCGATACAATGTAAACAATTTACAAAGACATCGAAAGACTATACGAGCGAAAGTTCCAATGATGTTACAATTTTGGGCATCTTCCAATCTTAACCGACTCTCCGCCGAATCCCCTTCCAACAGCAATGCACGTACTTAAAAAGATCCCCCTCCCCCCTCCCCGACATCACTCTCGCCCCATCGTTCTTCCAATCACACTGCGGTGTGAGCATTGTACACACAACGAGGCTCCAGCGTCACGATGTTCAGAATTCCAGTGTCTCCAGGTCGTTGCCTTAAATCCTTGCTGTACAGCGGGCCTCTCAATTGCCTCACCACCTCGCAAGACCCCGAAAGAAAACACTCCCATGCTCGTTGGGGGCACCTGGTCCGTTCCCGGAATGTTTCGGCAGACGTGCGGTAAAGAGGCGATGGGTTGACTTCGAAGTAACGGCACTGCTTTCTCAAACCCAATGGCGGAAGTCCCGCCGTCCCGCTTCTGTTAGCCTGCTTACGCGCTCTCCGCGAGCCTCGCCTCCTCCTCCAACGGCTATAACTCTCCGCCGCCGGTATCGTTGTGACGTTGTCGGGCCGCGTGTCTCTCCACTGCTGTCATTACAGCAGAGCTTTAGAAGTATAGCAGACGCAAACGGCTTAGAATAACGAAAAGGCAGGCTCAGCAACACAGAGCATGAGCAGAGCCCATACGCTGCTTCGGTGCTGTGTATGCATGATGTAGCACAGTGTACGCTTACTTTGTGCTCCCTATTAGACAGCAGAAAGCATTGGTGTAGCGTTTTGGCCTTTTACGTGGACCTACGCAATACGGCATCGACCCGGTTGCGAGCATTTCCTCGAGAAAGCCTTTTGTAGCGTTCGGCATCGCCGACCTACGGCCCATGGATGGACAGATGAAAATTATTATTATTAATTATTATTATTATTATTATTATTATTATTATTATTATTATTATTATTATTATTATTATTATTATTATTATTATTATTATTATTATTATTATTGCTACTATTATACTGGGTGGTGGCATTCCACAAAGCTCTCTTTTTAACCTTTTTTGTGTATCTAAACATTTAAATAATTTTGTACACCAGTGCTACATTACTCCGAGGACGCGCTGCAGAAATCGCAACGCCGCTCCCTCCGCTGTCGGAGAAGGGAGCGCCCGGCCGCGCGTGGATTGCGGGCGCCGCTGGCGGTGCGCGCGCATTTCTGTAAACGTCCATTCGAATCAAAGTGAACGAACTGAGTGCCACCATTTTGTTACACTAGCTACTCAAGTCACCCAACTCCAGCTGCACTAAATAGACAAAGCTGTCTATGATAATCAAGCTGATCTGTTCTGTGATGCCTGCGACAACTGGAGGGCTATTCTGTAAGTGTCCACCTAGTGGACACCTCCATTTCGTCTGCTGCTTAAGTTATGATTCGCTGGGCTGGTTTATGGCGTCAGCAGAAGACAGGCGCCCCCAGTTATTCAGCACTGCAGCTGCAGAGGAAATGGACATGTTCATTAAGCGGAAACTTACAGAATAGCCCCCTCCACCCCACCCCCCTCCACCTGGTCTCACCGGCTCTATTTTCACATGTCCCTTCAAGATTACAGACGGAAGCCGTTGTGACTCACCCTAGTACTGCTTCCAGTGCACATTGCCCCAGTTTACCGTCGAAATGTTCCCCACCACAGTCCCACTCTCTCCTCCAGCCAACGACAGTCCCGTTTCTCCACTCTTTCATCGTCACCGTTCTCAAAAAGCCTCCGATGAAATCTCCGTTTGGTTCACCAACGTTCGCTCGATAAAAACAGACTTTCGGAATTTCAAGCACTTTCAGCGTCAAAATCAAACACTATTTTTGCAACCTGCGAGACATGGCTCGATAAGTCCGTTTACGACGCACAAGTACTCGACCCCAACCATGTTCTGCCTATTTCGACAAGACCGCCCCACAAGTCGCCGTGGTGCACTTATCGCAGTACCCAAACACCTACCCTGTCTACATTTAGGCCATCTCACCCCACCCGGTCTCGAAGCAGTCTTCGTCGAACTTTTTCACAAAGGCGGTAAGCTGCTCATGCATTGCGTTTGCTGCCCACCAGTACTTAAGGAACGCTCCTATACAGGGTGATCGTTTTTAATTAAGTTTTACGGAATTTTATTGCGATAGCAATTATATGGACACTCAAAAGCAGATTTCTGCCGTCGGCGTCGCCGTCGCCGTCACCGTCGCCGTCGCCGTGAGGTTCCGTATGACGTCAATGGAGATGAAATCGTCGCCGCGCGCCGAACGCTGTATGTGCGAGTGAAAGGGCGCCAGGGGCGCGCGCTTTCACGGGGAGTGAACGCACGGCGGAGAACAAACGCGCGTTCTGCGCCGTGCTCGCTTAAGGGCTGCAGAAGTAGGCGTCTCTTTCCTCCTTTACAATCACTATATATGTAGAGCAAACGCGCCTTCTTCCGACGCGCGAGAGGCCGTGGGGGAGGGGGGAAGGGGGAGGGAAGGGAGGCGACGTTTAGCTGCGGCACCAAGTGCCTATTTATATCAGAGGCTCCGGCAACAGTCACCAACGCCGCACGCATTTTGAGCGAACGCGGGCAAAACGCCGACGGCGTCGACAACAGTTCTGCGTGTTGCCGGTGCTGCTGCATGTTCAAGTTTATACAGCTGATAAAGCTAATATCATTACTCCGTATAGCTCTCTACAAATTTGCTATCGCAATTGATGCTTCGCCTTTCAGGTGAAACTGCGACAACTTTTTAATATCACCTGTGGCATATAGCATAATTATTCTCCTTTAGCTGTGTTGGTCTGAGCAAGACCAGGTCTGGGCCGTCCAGCTAGCCGAGGCAGCCGCTGAGACCCAGGGGGTCTCGGCTGCGTCCACCCTCGTGAATTGCTGGCACCAATAAAAGTTGAATCTCTCTCTCTCTCTTTAGCTGTGTTATTCGAAGAGGCGGACCTTAATAGCATGAGAAATTGAAACACATATTCTACTAATTACCGAAAATTCCCTAATTAACTTTTTGATTATTTGCTTTACGGCACATATTGCAATTTACGAATTGTAGCAGGTGAATTTGCAAGACGTATCCACTTGAAATGACTTTCCAGCGTTACGCTAGTTTCAAGATATTATTTCCCAATGTGTGGGACGAAATACATGAGCATTCCAGTTACTTTTGCGTTTGAATGCATAAAAGGGCGTTTTGTTAAAAAAGTAAATGGAACAACAATGCATTTTTACGGCGAGGTTGATGGTGCATATCTCAATAGTGGCCTCATTCTGGAAATTCATTCTAAGTTGATACACCCGCTACAATTCGTAAATTCCCATATGTGCCATAAAGTAATTAATTAAGACGTTAATTTGTGATTTTTTGTTAATTAGTTGAATATGGGTTTCGATTTCTCGTGCAAGTGACGTCCGCCTCTTTGGATAATCCAGCTCAAGGGCTAGAATTACGCGTAGATTATCTGCAACCAGCTATTATTTTTAATTCCGTAAAACTTAAAAATGATCTTTTTAAGGTGAAAAAATTTCAGCGCGAACACCCAGGAAAACCACAAGGATGAGATGAGACAGGCTCTGGCGCTGACTAACAACTGCTTTATTGTTCTTACGACAACGAATATATATCATAAGAAGCCTACAAACAATGACACCAAGGACAACACAGGGAAAATTACTTGTACTTACTAAATGAATTAAAGAAATCATAAATTAATGGAAATCCATTTCACTTCCCTTAATCTCATTTCCATTTCATTCATTTTCATTTCTATTAATTTATCATTTCTTTAATTCATTTAGTAAGTACAAGTAATTGCCCCTATATGTTGTCCTTGGTGTCATTGTTTGTTGGCTTCTTATAATATGATTAATAAATCGGGCCTATATATATATATATATATATATATATATATATTGTACCGGAGTATGTGACAAGAGTATTCGGCAGGTAGATTTGACGAAGCTTGACGGTTAAAACAAGCTGGCTCGTTGAAAACCGACCTAGCGCGAACCACAAGATCGTCAACGTCTTCTTCCACACTGGCTGGCACAGAGATGGTGCCAATGTGCTCCAGTACAATATATATATATATATATATATATATATATATATATATATATATACCCTTAACCACAGATGCGCACGCAACACATGACATATAAATACCCATGTCACACCAGAGGCAGTTACCGAAGACGTGTGCACAAGAAATTATACTTATATTCAGTTTTATTGACGTTCCTCTCTAGTACAGTTACAGTGGGCCCTTCTTTTTGTGTGTCTCCACCATGTCCTTCTACTGTCGTCAACGCATTACTCAGCCCCATCATCGATGCTACTTGCCGAGCAAGACTGTCCATGCGCGAAGGACTTGTCCCGGCAGATGTGAGTACTTCCTTCGGTCCAGTGTCTCATTCGTGGGCTCATGTCAAGAGACTGTGTAAACTACGGCGTTCGGAGCTTTAGCGGCAAATCCGTTTTTTCCAAGACTGGCTTTGGGCTATTTGCCATTCTGTTGATCCCGATTGGCTGGCTCTTAGAAAGTACCGGTCTTTTATTCGCCTTGCTGCACAGTTCACGGAAACCAGGTGGCATTGTATTTTAACATATTTGTGCCGTGCAGCTGGTGGAAAGACAAGATCTGTAGAAAGAAGAAGTGTCAAGATACTTTGAAACGTCAACCTACCTGAAGATATCAACCGTTTGCTAGAGAAAGGCCCCAAGTTTTGTCTTCCTTCCTGTGCCCCTGCCCATAAATTGGTTGCAAAGAATAGATGTGTGGCCTCTAAGGCGAAGCAATAAGTCCGCAAACGTTGCTTACTTGAAGGCGTGGAGAGTTTGGAAAAGTCTGCACCCAAAGGGGCTTCCCGCCCAGAGGATGACAGTGTTCGTCGTGCGTTGTCTACTTTGAAAGTCAACAAGTTGTGCCTTTTGCAGGCTGATAAAGAAGGAGGGTTTCTAGTGGTTGAAAAGGGCGTTTTTAATTAAAAAGAGCTGCAGGCGGTGTTAAAAAACTTCGTACACCCGTGAGCAAAAGTATACAGACCAGGGGTGGCGCGATAAAGCCGTTTTATACCTCTGCCTGTGAACGCAACTTGAAAATGCGGACTGCACTCCAAACTTGGCATTGCGAACTTTTCAGTGTACCCATTAATTCCATTTTATGCTTGTTAATTACGAAGAAATTCAGTTTTTTTCGGCGACCCTATGGTCCGTATACTTTTGCTCACGGGTGTACCTGTTAAGAAACGTGAGGTAAGAATAAAAACTAAGTTTATAGAATTTTTCAATAAACTGGAACTGACGTCGCTCGCTAGAGCCATAGAGAAAAGTAGAGGCAGATGTTTATCAGTATTTTTTACTGCAAAGACACACAAGGCGGACATACCTTTCAGAACCATTATCAGTGAGTCTGGTTGCTGGCAGTAGAACGTAAGCCAATTCTTGCAGAAGAAATTAAAGTTGCTAGCGGTGAGCGACCCGTTCCGGACGAAGAAATCGGATGAAGTAGTGCAGCTTTTTCATGGCAACGTAGGTGTTGGTTATGCTTTTTCGGTCGATATAGAAGATCTATTTTATTCTTATTTTATGTAGTGCCACAGCATGAACTTTTGACTTCTGTGAATTCTTGCATTGAGGAAAACGGTACGATACCGTTCCAGAATGATGTCGGACTGTCAGTGGGGAATTTTTTTAATCTGTTGGAATATTACCTTAAGGTAACTTTTATTGTTTTCAATTATCAGCCGTTTTTACAGCGGAATGGCATGTGCATTGGGTCCTCTGTTGCTCCAGCTCGCTGCAATATTTTTTTAGCTAGTGTAGACCAGTCTTTAGACCACGTATTTAACGAGAGGAGAATTTTAAAAGTTTTCAGGTACGTCGATGATTTTTTAGTGCTTTTACCGTTTGACTCTTCCTACCGGGATACAGTTCATAAGGTTTTAAATTGTTTTAAGCAACACGGCCAAGGCCTTGTTTTCACCCATGAGCTACCGCAGAAAAATGTTCTGCAGTTTTTGGACCTTAGGCTCGAGGTCCGCGAACGACATGTGTGTTGGACTTACAAACCACGCACAAAGTAGAACTCTTGGGGTTTAAGTCGGCTCATTCCAAATCAGTAAAAATATTAATTGCATCCTCCTGTATGAAATCGGCTCTCAAAAAGTCGTATGTGCATAAGATGCAGGATAGCTTTGACGTTCAGGTGCGCCGACTTTTGGCAGCAGGTTTCTCTATGTCGCTCCTGACAGCAGTTGCCGAGGCCCTGATTCAGAAAAGAAAAAAAAAAACGGAAAGAGGACTGCCGCTGAAAGTGAAACCCGCAGGCCTGTGGTAGTACCTTATCTTCATAAGGTTACTCATCAACTCAAGAGTGGTGCTAGCAGGCATGATGTCCCTCTGGCGTTTTCTGCGCCAAACAAGCTTGCTAAGCTGTGCTCCCGCACTTGCGGTGACAGCAGGCGTGGATGCCAAATCAGGCACGGGATCTCCTACATCCCATGCACCTCCGGTGTGGTTTATGCCTTCCTTCTCTTATGTGTAAAGACTTAAATCGGACATACAGGGCGATTTATCAATGAGTGACTTAGGGAACATGCGTAAAAAGTAACTAATAATGCAGACAAAGGTGCACATCTTATTGCCCGTCTTAATTCTTGCCGTTTGCGCAATTGTGCCCCGCGATTTTATGAGACGTCGATTCTTGGCAGAAGCTCAAATGAACACGCGCGGCTGGCCCTGGAAGCTTTCCACATAAATGAAAAAAAAAAAAACAGGTGACTGTATCAGTGACAATGTATCAGTGATATATGGCTGAATATAATTTCTTCTGCACACGTCTTCGGTAACTGGCTAGCTCTGGTGTGACATGCGTATTTATATGCCATGTGTTGCGTGCGCATGTGTGGTAAGGGTATATATATATATATATATATATATATATATATATGCGTTGTCGTACAAAGAATAAAGCAGTTAGTCAGCGCCAGTGCTTGTCTCGTCTATTCTTTGTTGTTTGTCCTGGGTGTTCGCGCAGAAATTTTTTCACCTTAAAATACTATGTACCAACTAGCCCCAACCGAAGTTTTATTAAAATGACCACCACGTATGTATATTCCATGCTCCACGACGCGCTGCACCACATCGACCATAAAAAGAACTCTGCAGTGTTTGTGTTTGGTGACTTCAATAGCCACACTGACTGGTCTGACCCAGAAATTCCTCTCCCATTCTACGCCCTCGACGACTATCTACTCGACAAAACAGAAACAACAGTGCGGCAGTCCCTCCTACATTTCCAGAAACGGATCCAATTCATACTTTTTCTAACGCTCACTTTTTCGCGCACTGACCTCACTTTTTCTAACAATCCTACTATCCTGCAGCATCACTGTCCTGCCTAGCCTGCAGGGTTGTAACCATTCGGCCCTTGTCGTCAGCATATATCCGCTGCTCAGTCCCGAAACGGAGCGAATGCGCCAAGAATCTCCTGCTATTTTCCCAGACGGATTTCGCGCACCTCAGCCAACTCGTTCATGTGGCCCCTTGGTATCTCATGTTTGATGGCGAGTCAAAGGAAGACTCGTACGAACTATATGGCTCGATTTCATGTCAGCGATCGAACGCGTATGTGTTCCTGTTAAAGCACGTCGCAGACGCGCTGGCCTCCCATGAAAAACGAAAAACATAGCTACCCTTACATTATCAAATAGCGTCTATTCGACAAGGCCCGAAAGACCCAAAACCCCGTCCACCTCACCAAAGCTCGCCAGGCTCGTAGGGAATAGAAACGCCTCATCCATCTTTCCCACTCTGCGCACCTTCAGAAAATAGCTGTGAAGACCACACACCAACCAAAACTCTTGTGGACCGACATTCCCAACAAACGAAAGACCTGCGATGTCCCCTGTTTATGCACAACACCCCTCACGATCCAACTGCAATAGCCGAACTTTTCTCCAGCCATTTCTCCTCTACTCCGCCACCAGATCAACCTACAACACAATCCGACTTCCTAACATCGCTCAATAGTCCCCTCCGCCAGCCCTCAACGCTAGAAGCACTTTCCAATATAGACATCACACCTAACGACACCTACGAGGCCTTTCTCCGTATCAATCCATCTCAGTGCCCCGGACCGGACGGTATTCACCCTGCCCTCCTGAAAGCCTGTGCTTGTCGAATAGCACCAGTTTTCAGTCAGCTCTTCAGCGAGTACTTAAGCAGGAGCTTCATTCCTACAAGCTGGAAGACCGCCTCGGTAACACCCCTCTACAAGATTAACGGCCTCCCAAAGTCAGACATCAACTCCTACCGACCAATATCCACAACATTCATAGTATGCCACACAATGGAAAGAGTGGTGAAGAAATTCCTGCTACATCACCTTTAAAGCCTCGGTCTTCTCAGCCCCTGCCAGTATGGATTCCGAACTGGCAGAAGTTGTGAGACTGCTCTAGCTACAGCAGCACGGTCCGCCATCAGCGCACCTAGCTACCTCGACGGCCGCAGTCCCTGTGAAGTCATTCAGTTAGACTTCAGAAAAGTTTTTGAGTGCATCCGCCATACTCTTCTCCTGTCCAAGCTTCAGCTCATGGGAGTATCTGGACCCCTTTTATCTTGGTTTCGAGACTTCATCACTGGTCGCACACAGTATACATGTCCCTTTTCGGAACATCCGCTCTTCTATCCACCCCCATGCATCGATCAAGGCGTGCCCCACTGCAGCGTTCTTGGCCTCACCCTTTTCAGCATTTTCATCAACGGCGTCACATGAGCATTACACTCAACCCTACTGCTTTATGCTGACGATCTCACCCTCATCGCCGCAGCCTCATCCTCTTCTGACTACGTTAGCCTCCAAGCCGACCTCGACAACGTTTATCGCTGGACCTAATGCAACCTGCTTCCCTTGAACATTGCCAAATGCGTCGCCATGCGTGTCAGTTGTAGTCGCCAAGTCACCTGTCCCCCTCTCCTTTTCCTCGATGGTAGAGAGATCCAGATGAGCACACACATTCGACATCTGGGTGTCATACTTGACCGCGAACTAGATTTTCGCTCCCACATACACGAAGTCATCTCAAAAGCGAAACGAATATTGGTCTTCGTTCCCCGAACGTCGCGGTGAACGAATACTGTAGCGTGCAGACTACTTTTCACAGCCCTTGTTCATCCGGATCTCGAGTAGTGCGCTTCGGTATGGGACCCCTCATCCGCTCAACTCCGAGCATCACTGGAATCGGTGCGAAGAGTTGCCTACAACATCGTGAGACACCAACTTCGTTGCGCAGCTCCATCATACCGGGAGCTACGAAAAAGCGCACTCCTCACCATGGTCAGCGGAGACTCATTGCATCTAAGACGTCAGGTCTCAGACCGCTCGACTCCTGCCTAACGTGCTTGCCCCCACTAATACCGGACAACTTTTGGCTTCTTCCATCTGGCACAGTATAGGCACGGTGGCCTGCAGCCTCTTCACGCGCGCACTCTACAGCACTCGCAGTACTTTCTTGTACGTGCGGTGACACTGTGGCGGACTCTGCCAACGTCACTTACAATCCCAACCCCATCTGACACAGTTTCCCTACAAACTTTCACCGAAAATGTGACACTCCACCTGTGGAACTTATAATGCTCCCTACGTGCTCCCTCGGACCGTGCCTGTGGAACTTGTAACAGCACTAACCACACCCGGTCGCATCATCTCTACTCTTTCCACAATTTACTCTATTCTCTACTCCCCCCCCCCCTTTTTTTTTTAACAGCAGAGCTGTTTAAGCTTTTCGTTTCTCCGCGTAGCGTTCGCAAAAACTCGCCTAGCTATGACGTCACTGCGCACAGCTGCGCCTCGCTTTACCTTGCGATAGCCAATCAATAGCTAATCGATAATCGATCACTAATCAATAAATTCCGGAAAATGCTGGAGATGACTTGGTAGTGCTTAGCCTAGCCCAAATACGTGGCCAATACCTTGCGATGCCATTCAATAGTCAATCGGTGATCGATAATCTATCAATAAATTCTGGAAAAATGCTGGGGATGACTTGGTAGTGCTTAGCCTAGCCCAAATACGTGGCCAAAATCTTGCGATAGCCAATCGATAGCCAATCAATAGGTAATCGATAATCAATCAATAATCAATCAATTCCGTAAAAGCATAACCCGTAAGGCCAGGACCAGCTAGGTGCCGATCAGCTCCGCTGTTTCTTTAGCCTTGCGCCACTAGTGCAAGCTACGCTAATTTCTTTTCTTCTTCATTCTACTCCCTATCTCTTTTAAATAATGGTATTGTGAATCTTAAGGTATGGGCGTAAAGCCTCTCACAATTGCCTAACCTTTTCCGAGTTAAATAAAACATACCATAGCGTGCGTAACCCCCAGTACTTCCCATTGCGTTGTTCTGCTGCACTGCTCTGTCTCCTCATAAGACTGCGTCCACTCTTCCCGCTTCGGCAGCACGCTGAAGGAGCGTTGGAAGGAAAGGCGCGCCAGGAAGCCCATAGGGGGAGCAGAAAGAATCGAGGGCACATGCGCGTAACGTGAACTTACCCTTCAACCCTTGCGACCAAGATCGAATGTGGCCAGACGCACGGCGCTAGCAGCATCGTGAAAAACAAGCGAGATAATGACAAACTAATAAATTAGGAGCAATACAAAAAATACTGGGCACTTCTTCACGTTGCTGCTAGGATTAATTAGGAGCAATACAAAAAATACTGGACTCTTCTTCACGTTGCTGCTAGGATTAATTAGGAGCAATACAAAAAATACTAGACTCTTCTTCACGTTGCTGCTAGGATTAATTAGGAGCAATACAAAAAATACTGGACTCTTCTTCACGTTGCTGCTAGGATTAATTAGGAGCAATGCAAAAAATACTGGACTCTTGTTCACGTTGCTGCTAGGATTAATTAGGAGCAATACAAAAAATACTGGACTCTTCTTCACGTTGCTGCTAGGATTAATTAGGAGCAATACAAAAAATACTGGACTCTTCTTCACGTTGCTGCTAGGATTAATTAGGAGCAATACAAAAAATACTGGACTCTTCTTCACGTTGCTGCTAGGATTAATTAGGAGCAATACAAAAAATACTAGACTCTTCTTCACGTTGCTGCTAGGATTAATTAGGAGCAATACAAAAAATACTGGACACTTCTTCACTTGCTGCTAGGATTAATTAGGAGCAATGCAAAAAATACTGGACTCTTCTTCACGTTGCTGCTAGGATTAATTAGGAGCAATACAAAAATACTGGACTCTTCTTCACGTTGCTGCTAGGATTAATTAGGAGCAATACAAAAAATACTGGACTCTTCTTCACGTTGCTGCTAGGATTAATTAGGAGCAATACAAAAAATACTGGACTCTTCTTCACGTTGCTGCTAGGATTAATTAGGAGCAATACAAAAAATACTGGACTCTTCTTCACGTTGCTGCTAGGATTAATTAGGAGCAATACAAAAAATACTGGACACTTCTTCACGTTGCTGCTAGGATTAATTAGGAGCAATGCAAAAAATACTGGACTCTTCTTCACGTTGCTGCTAGGATTAATTAGGAGCAATACAAAAAATACTGGACTCTTCTTCACGTTGCTGCTAGGATTAATTAGGAGCAATACAAAAAATACTAGACTCTTCTTCACGTTGCTGCTAGGATTAATTAGGAGCAATACAAAAAATACTGGACACTTCTTCACGTTGCTGCTAGGATTAATTAGGAGCAATGCAAAAAATACTGGACTCTTGTTCACGTTGCTGCTAGGATTAATTAGGAGCAATACAAAAAATACTGGACTCTTCTTCACGTTGCTGCTAGGATTAATTAGGAGCAATACAAAAAATACTGGACTCTTCTTCACGTTGCTGCTAGGATTAATTAGGAGCAATACAAAAATACTGGACTCTTCTTCACGTTGCTGCTACGATTAATTAGGAGCAATACAAAAAATACTAGACTCTTCTTCACGTTGCTGCTAGGATTAATTAGGAGCAATACAAAAAATACTGGACACTTCTTCACGTTGCTGCTAGGATTAATTAGGAGCAATGCAAAAAATACTGGACTCTTCTTCACGTTGCTGCTAGGATTAATTAGGAGCAATACAAAAAATACTGGACACTTCTTCACGTTGCTGCTAGGATTAATTAGGAGCAATGCAAAAAATACTGGACTCTTCTTCACGTTGCTGCTAGGATTAATTAGGAGCAATACAAAAATACTGGACTCTTCTTCACGTTGCTGCTAGGATTAATTAGGAGCAATACAAAAAATACTGGACTCTTCTTCACGTTGCTGCTAGGATTAATTAGGAGCAATACAAAAAATACTGGACCCTTCACGTTGCTGCTAGGATTAATTAGGAGCAATACAAAAAATACTGGACTCTTCTTCACGTTGCTGCTAGGATTAATTAGGAGCAATACAAAAAATACTGGACTCTTCTTCACGTTGCTGCTAGGATTAATTAGGAGCAATACAAAAATACTGGACTCTTCTTCACGTTGCTGCTAGGATTAATTAGGAGCAATACAAAAATACTGGACTGTTATTCACGTTGCTGCTAGGATTAATTAGGAGCAATACAAAAAATACTGGACTCTTCTTCACGTTGCTGCTAGGATTAATTAGGAGCAATACAAAAAATACTGGACTCTTCTTCACGTTGCTGCTAGGATTAATTAGGAGCAATACAAAAAATACTGGACTCTTCTTCACGTTGCTGCTAGCATTAATTAGGAGCAATACAAAAAATACTGGACATCTTCTTCACGTTGCTGCTAGGATTAATTAGGAGCAATACAAAAAATACTGGACTCTTCTTCACGTTGCTGCTAGGATTAATTAGGAGCAATACAAAAAATACTGGACTCTTGTTCACGTTGCTGCTAGGATTAATTAGGAGCAATACAAAAAGTACTGGACTCTTCTTCACGTTGCTGCTAGGATTAATTAGGAGCAATGCAAAAAATACTGGACTCTTGTTCACGTTGCTGCTAGGATTAATTAGGAGCAATACAAAAAATACTGGACTCTTCTTCACGTTGCTGCTAGGATTAATTAGGAGCAATACAAAAAATACTGGACTCTTCTTCACGTTGCTGCTAGGATTAATTAGGAGCAATACAAAAAATACTGGACTCTTCTTCACGTTGCTGCTAGGATTAATTAGGAGCAATACAAAAATACTGGACTGTTCTTCACGTTGCTGCTAGGATTAATTAGGAGCAATACAAAAAATGCTGGACTCTTCTTCACGTTGCTCCTAGGATTAATTAGGAGCAATACAAAAAATACTGGACTGTTCTTCACGTTGCTGCTAGGATTAATTAGGAGCAATACAAAAAATACTGGACTCTTCTTCACGTTGCTGCTAGGATTAATTAGGAGCAATGCAAAAAATACTGGACTCTTCTTTACGTTGCTGCTAGGGTTTATTGATTGGTTAATGTGGTCTATTGGCACAAGGGCCAGATGTGGCCAAAGAGCGCCAAGGCGATGATAATGGCTTGTCAGTGGTATATGAATAGTGAATATGAAGTGTGGATGAAACATTATATGTGGCATGGCTGTAAAGGGGCCTAAAAATAGTGGCTGTAAAGTGCGCAAAATCTATAGGTAACAAGTTTACGGCAATGACTAATGAGGTGTACTAGGGAGAATAAAAATGCATTGCGAAAGAATGATACTATATACAAAATATGTGAGATGCAAGGATTAACAAGAAGCACTAGTGCCTCAACAGAGCCCTTGAAACAGTAGGGCGTGGAGGCATGCGCTTATACAAAACTAGTATCACAGAGGCATCCTCTGGAGAGAGGATCCGCTACGAATTTATTGGGCTAACAACATGCAGGACCACATCGTTCAAGAAATCAACGACTGTTTTGGCATTAAAAAGTGGTTATTCAGCAAGAAACATAATGGGATGAAGAGGGACATGATATCGGTACGCTTAAGGAAAATATTTCTTTCTCTCTGTTTCGGCTTCCCGACACTCCAGGAGGACGTGGAGGACGGTCACCCTCTCACCACATCTACCACAGGTTGGTGGTTCATCACCAGCAAGAAAAAAACTGTGGGTGCCATATGTGTGTCCTACTCTGAGACGACAGACTAGGACATCAATTCGTGGTGTTTTCGTAGTTGGGGGCCAGAAACCTAACATTGGCTTAATCAAGGGGAGCTTATTACTTCTTTCAGCGTCCCACATGCACTGCCAGTAGCTTCGAAGTTTCTTTCGTTAAAAACGGCTTCAGATCTGTGGCAGGAATAGCAGCGGTAGGATTAATAGCTTGCGATGTAATTGACGTGGCCATTTGGTCTGCTAGAACATTGCCCTCGATGACTCTATGGCCATGCACGCAGCATATAATGACATGCTGGTTAGATATATACACTCTGATAGAGTGGAATAGAGCTCAATGAGCACAGGATTTTTGTGTTTACAGAGCGACTTCAAGGCTTTTACGACGCTTTGGGAGTCTTTAATATAATAGCTTTTTGAAGTTTTGATTTTATTATATTGTTACGGATGAGGCGTGTTTATTTACAGGTGATGGATGAGAGTCCAGGAAAACAGTCCAGCACTGGTTTCGTTCTGCGCTTCACTTGCTTGCTTGCTTGATCCTCATCCGTGGCACTTACCGACTACGAGGGATTGGCCAAGAAGCCGGCGTTTAAAGGTTAAACGGAAGGGGCAGATGGAAAAAAAATTAAAAAAAAAACTAGACGAAAAAGTTAATCAGGGTGAAATATAGTGTTTATGATAATTTGGAAAGAGATTTACGCTCCGCACACAAAAAGATCCGTCGTCCTCTTCTTCTTCCTTTCGTCTCAACCAAGGCGTTACAATATGCTTCACAGCCGACAATACTACATAGGCCTCAGCAGTAAAGATACTTGTCTCGGGGTGCAGTACACCAGATTCCGAGACAGATGGACCAACTGCTGCATAAGATACCCCGGCATGTGACTTAGAAGCGTCTGTGTAAAACTCTGTACACGAGTACTTGGATTGGAGTTCCAAGAAATGCATTCTAATGTGTGCCTCTGGAACGCGTTTAGTGACCTCTACAAACTATGCGTCATACTCTATGAGTTGCCACTGCCACGGCGGTAACAGTTTCGCTGGAGCCATAGGACAATGTTAAAGCAGCGGAACACCCATTTCCTGACTAAGATTCCTCACACGTAAAGAGAACGGTTTTCTCACTGCAGGTCGATTATGGAAGAGTGTGGCAGTGGTCACATTGTTTATGGTTGAATAAGAAGAATGTTCGATGTTCGCGTGTATTCTCAGATAATATGTAAAACTGCTATATGATCTCTGGAGATGAAGTGACCACTGATTCGACTGTACATAGAGGCTCTGGATCGGACTTGTCCTGAAAGCACCAGTCGCGAGATGGATACCCAGGTGGTGAATGGGGTCTAGGATTTTTAATGCACTTGGTGTTGCGGAATTATAAATTATAGCTTCGTAACCAAGGCATGAGCGGACGAGACTGTTATACAAGTTAAGCAGACACTTTCTATCACTGCCCCATGTTGTGCGCGACAGAAGTTTTAAAAGGTTCATTGTCTTCAAGCATTTTGTCCTCAGATGCTTAAGATGAGGAATAAACGTGAGTTTAGCATCTAAAATGATTCCTAGAAACTTGTGCTCGCTGCTCACAGAGAGCGCATCTCCTTTGATTTCAATACTTGGGACAGGCAAGTGCCCTTCTGGGCGTTTACTTTAAAACCATTTTCATCTGCCCATATGGACAATCTGTTTATTCTTGTCGCTCGCAGATGGCAATATTACATGACTTGAAGCCTCGTCGACATAAACAGAATAAAACACTGTGCGTGCTGTATGCAGGGAATTCATTTTTACAATGAACAGTGTGCAGCTAAGTACACCCCCCTGCGGCGCACCAGTCTCTTGGGTGAATGACCTAGACAAAGCTCTGCCCACCCTTACGCGAAACGTGCGATTAGAGAGGTAACTTTCGATTGTGTTTAGCATGTTGCCACGGACACCCATCGCCGAAAGATCTCGGAGAATTCCGAAGTGCCATGTCGTGTCACATGCTTTCTCCAAGTCTAGAAATACTGACAGACAGAACTGCTTATGTATGAAAGCATCCCTAATACGTATATGCCTCAATGCCGACAAGGTGATCTTTTGTGGACATACCTTCTCGAAAACCACACTGGAAGGTGTCGAGTATTTTGTTATTTTCTAGGAACCTGATTAAGCGCCGGTTTATCATTTTTTCGTACAGTTTGCACAGACAGCTTGTTAGCGCTATTGGCCTGTAGCTGCTGCCTAGGGGCGGGTCTTTGCCTTGTTTAAGCACCAGGGATGACTATAGCCTCCTTCCACGACGACGGTATATACCCAGCCGCCCAAATGGCATTAAAAAGAGACAGAAGTGCTTTCAGTGTTTCAGGACGCAGGTACTTAATCATTTCATACATGACACGATCGCCGCCTGGCGCCGAGTTGTTGCAGCAAGTAAGAGAAGCTTTAAGTTCAACTAGGCTGAATTGGCAGTTGTAATCTTCATTTCGTGCACATTTTCGATCAAGGGACTTTCGCTCTGCGTGTTCTTTGAACCTGAGGAATGTTTGTGTGTAATGGGACGCACTGGAGACATATTCAAAGTGTTCGCCCAGACAACCTGCCTGATCTTCCAGGTTCTCACCTTGAGTGCTGACTAAGTGTAAATGGTGTACTTCGCGGCTTTTTATTTATTTATTCTATTCCACACTTTTGTCTCATCCATGTAAGAATTTATACCGGAGATGTACTTCTCCCAACTCTCTCTTTTAGCACGTCGACGTGTTCTTCTACCCTGGGACTTTATTTGTTTAAAACTAATCAAGTTTTCGGCGGTTGGAGAGTCCCGAAGTCGTCCAAGCTTTGTTTTCATTTTTCCGTGCTTTTTTTTTTTTACATTCTTCATTCCACCACAGGATACGAGATTTATTCGCAAGTTCGTTAGTTTGACGGATGCATTTTGTGGCAGCCTCAATTATAAATGTTACATACGCCACAGCGTCTTCTATATTAAAGGAGGCAATATCATCCCGGCTTCACCCAGTATCGCCGGCAAGACATTATTGCTGTTATTGCTGATCACAGCGGCTTCCACTAGAGCTGTTATGGAGCCGACTTTAATCTTCAGGCAGAACGTGCCTTCGGGATGCACACTTGATCCACCAACAACGGTTAGAGGCTCGCATGCCCAGGGCATCAGTGGACCATTCGTGATTGCAGACTTGGTCACTATAGTTATCTTGGACCCTGTGTCCGGGTAGGCGTCGTATGAGCCCAAGAGTGCAATGTCAGCTGTAAAGAATGAACACTCCAGATGGGAGCCATGGACGTCTTCCAAAGGGCTTGTGTGCAGCGCAGGGGCTGCTGCATGAAGTGATGTTGAAGCTGTGGCTGGCTGCTGTGTGACAGTCTCTTGCTTTGTTGGGCACTTCGATGCTAGGTGGCCCTTTTCGTGACACTTGAAGCAAACAGCTTCGCTCAATGACTGCCCTGGGCAAAACGCAGGGACACCATAACGCTGTGACGGAGCCGAGTACCGAGCTTCCTGCTCAGCAGGTGGTAGATCTGCTATGCGACGGTTATGTTGAGGACTGGCAGGGTGGGACAGGGGCACACGGCTGTGCTTGAAACTGCCGACTGTTGGAGGTGCCACTGAAGGCATTAATGACGCAGGAGAAACTTGTCTGCAAGGTGTAGTCCCGTTATTTTGACTGCGAAGAGTCTGCTCAAGACGATCAGCCAGGTTGCTTGCGATCTGCATATGTTGCATAGCCCTGTCAAAAATGGGTGCATATATCAATGAAGCTGGATACTGACGATGGGCGTTGGGCTGCTATGCTTGTTGCGGTTCCTGCACACTGAATGCCGTGCAGGAGATATTCCACCTTCTGAGGCTCCGTCAGTGGCGCTGGACATTGCTCAATTACTCGAAGCTTTGCATAGGCATAGTCGCGAAGTGACTGAGAGCTGGACTGTACTTGGGACATAATTTGCTGCTGCCATTGCAGTAGAGTAAGCTCGTCGGCGAATGCGTCCAGGAAAGCTTTACGCCACGTATCCCAAGTCGGGAACTGCGCGCCAAGAGTCAGGTGCCAGTTTTTCGCAGTGCCTCTCAACTTGCTTGCGGCGATGAGGCGGGTTGTTTCTGGCGACCACGAAGTTAGCTGCTGCGTTCGTTGAATCTCCTGAATCCACAAACGCGCACTTTGCTTGTGGAATTTCTCGAACAATGGCAGGGTAGACGATAAGTCGGGCATGGTTGTCACTTGCAGCTGTGGCAAGGAAGGGGCCTGGTACTGCGGTGACGACGTTGGTGAAAATGGCACTCCAAATGGTGGCGTGGGATATCGTGGAGCCGTTACAAAGCTGGGTGTTGTTACAAAAGGCTGCGGTTCCTGAGGCGGTGAAAATACTTCATGCGTTGGCATGGCTGCTGCGGCGTCGCAAACGAGCGGCGGCGTGGGGTAGGACCACGGTGGCGGAAGGACGTACGAGGCGGGCGCATACACTTGCGAGGTTGCACCTGTAAATGCTTGACAAACCGTCGGAGTAAGGGGCGAGGCAGGGAACGTACAGCTGGTCGAGGAAACTGGCGCCAAGGCCGGTCTCGGTGCTTGTTTCGGAATCGCTGCACGAGCTTCCTCCAGGCACGCTGTCAAACGTTGAATCAGGTCGTCTCTTGGCCCGGTAGCGTCGATTCCGCGGCGAATGAGCTCGGTTTGCAGTAACTCCGTGCTGAAGCATGCGATGGTGGCAGCGTCAACTTAGGCCCAATTCAATCCCAGCATGGCGCTTACTTGGCAGGAGCAAGGAGGTAGACAATGGCGGCGACTAGGCGGGCCTGGCGGGAACGGCGGCACGGCGTGAGCGAACGGCGAGGCGAGATTCTTTGTCGACTGCGCCAAATGTGAGGGCGGGGCTGGGGCCAGATGCTTGAGGCTTGGCAGGAAGGCAGTAACGTCGACGCAGGTCGACGTCTTTATTAATGTTGGCAAGGCATACTGGACAATACAAGGGCTAGCACGCGCCAGCGCGACTCAACACAACAGTCCATCATGGCAGCGGGGCAGGCACTCACTCAGCTCTCCTCACCAAGCTAAAGGCGGGAAGAACAGGGGAGAATGCCAGACAGGTGCTGCCATCTGTCGGGCGGCTGGCGAAGTGGACGCGTGGGAGTCTCGGAGGTACCTCACAATACATAACATTATACATCCAATAACAACGTGTACTATACGAAAAAAAATTAAAAGAACACCACACGCCCAGGCGCACAACACCAAAATTCTCCAACTCAACTGCGCAGAATGACCCCAAATAAATGGCACTGGAAATATCATATGTAGCACAAACGCTACGAACAGTCTGTCCACTCCACATCCGTGATTAACACACGTACTAGTGAAACTGCAAAAAAAAAAAATCTTGCGCAAATCACACGCTCAAGACTACAAGAACATTCGCGCTTATTGCAAAGCACTTCCATGCACTAAATGAAACCCAAAATGCTGCCGTGTTCTAAATACACGCGCGAGACACGCGCCAGTGCTTTCCTTCCCTTTGTCCGCGCAGGACACGCTTTGAAGGAACGGTACACACAATTTCCGACAGGCAAGGCCACACAACGGCTCCCTCAAATAAAGCGCCCCACTCTCAAAGAAAAACAAAAAGTCTTGCGAGCACTTCCGTAAAGTGAACTCGTACTCAAGCACGCCACTACAGTATTCAAACAAATAACATGGACTTGACGTTGCGAGCGTCTCTCACAGTATGACCCTTTTCGCGGAGATCCCGTGGGCGCTGCCATGTTTTATCACGTGGTGACGCGTCCATTGCTTGCCTCAAATGCCTCCGTTGCCTCCTTGTTTACAATGGAAATGTATGACGCCGGCGCGGCTTAGAAAACCTCTGTTTTCGGGGATATTGTAGACGGTGACTAGGTGGACGACACGAAGCTTAAATCACAGCTTCAGAGAACATGCAAAAGCGCTTTCAGAGCTGATTAAGCGATGTCCAAACGGCGCAAGCAGCGTATATGGTACTTGTTCTAAAAGCGGGGCTAAATATGTATTCCAAGCTATCCAAGCTTTCCGATTATGAATTCAGTCAGGATTAGTGTGTTTTGCTTTTTGTTCTTTATTCGGCAAATATTTTGAAGCAGTGGCTTGTCAGTTTCTGCCTAATCGCTAGCGGGTGTGTTCAGTTCCTATAGATTTGTTCTTGCTGTGCACAAGGCTTGAAACGTAGCTGTTTTGAACATTGTAATACCTTGTAGCAAATAGCTAATAGTAAACAGCTAGTAACTCGCTTACTCTTGTGGACCGTCACGAAACATTCAGCTTCGACCATTCGTGCGCCATAGGTGTAGTCCGTCATTTATTGTGCGTACGCCGTATACAGTGCGCATATATTCAAGTATGCGCCCATTCACTTATTCTTGATACGTCGGCGATAGAGTGGGCGTAAGTTTTCCTGCCATTTGGGACAGATGTGTATAGATAATAATTAATTAATTATGGTGTTATACGTGCCAAAACTACGATCTGATTATGAGGCACGCCGTAGTGGGGGACTCCGGAAATTTGGACCACCTGGGGTTCTTCAACGTGCACTTAAATCTAAGTACACGGGTGTTTTCGCATTTCGCCCCCATCGAAATGCAGCCGGCGTGGCCGGGATTGATGTGTATAGATAACGTGCGCGACACTTACTATGACAGGAAGCGGCGCTACTCCCTTTGTCATTGTTTAACGAGTGGTACTCACTCTTGCCGACGTTCTGGGGATGAAGCCCTTTCTTTAAATGTTAATTAGCGATACAAGGCTGGCGGATGAGCAAATTTCTGTATCCTCGAGGAAAGCCGTACATCACGAAGTGCCGGTAACATGTTCGGACAGTTGCAGCAGCGGTCCGCGAACTTGGCCACACAGATTCATTCTGTTCCTTAACATGCCAGTCAGTATTTCTGCAGCCAACTATTGCACACGTCTTCAATCCACATGATTCGATCTACCATAATTGGAGCACAGTGTGTTAGCGAAAACTCAGTTGCATTTCCGACAGCTGATCGCACAGAAGCAAGGTAGAAGCGGTAATTGTTTCGTATTCGTGCGCGGTCGCTGAGGAGAGGTATGGCGCGCCGCCGTGAGCGCCATCTCGTTTCTCTAAAACAAACTGCTCCGCGAAAAGGGTCAATAGACGGTTACAAACAAACCTCACTTGCCGCTGATTGGTTGCCCCATCGGAACTTCTGGCAGGAGAGCTAGAAGCACTTCCGGCTATGTTGTTTGAAGCATAGCCTCCTATATAATCTATAGGAGGCTATGTTTGAAGGCATGCGCGACGTGAGGCAGGCGTGTCGATGTTTGCACTGCTTGGTGGAATCTGTGATGAGCTGATTCTACATCGTGAATATTGTCGAGATGACGAGCGACAACTTCAAGGCGCTTAGCACCGAAGCAAAAGATCGGTATCGCCAAAAGCTGATGTTTAGAGGCAGAGAGCTGCCCGATCCGCTGGACGATGATGTCGTGCGATTTTGTTTTCGCCGGGCTCCAAACACCTTCCCTCAGTTACAACCCTGGAGCAACAAGCGGAGCATCTTAGTGAGGTCGTGCAATGAACGCAGACTGTTGTCTTCAAGGCAGGTAATGGGACTGCCGAAAACTAGAAAAACTTTAATGGCACTTTTTCTTCTTTCTGGGGTTTTACGTGAAAAAAAACAGTTCTGATTATGAGGCTCGCCGTAGTGGAGGGTTCCGGATTAATTTTGACCACCTGGGGTTCTTTAACGTGCCCTACAACACAAGCACACGGGCGTTTTTGCATTTTGCAGTGCCACTTTTATTGCTGCAAGATGGAGGATGAAGTGGTAAGCTGTGCATGTGTACATGCACATGTTTTCTGCGTCATATGCCTTGTTTATGCTTTTCAATATACATTCACAAATAACTGTACATTCTCAAAAGTCGTTTAGTGCAAGAAGCCTAGGTCGACTGAAATGGGACTAACTTAAATGCTCACGAATTTACCACACTTATAACAAAATGAAACCTGTAGTGTTGGGCACGAGACTGCAATCCATAATTGGCCTCCGTTCATTCGTAAATGTTTTTACAATGTCGCCGAAACTTCCTACATGCATGCACGGAAATCTCTAACTTTTCTGCGATTCTGCTCTGTGATACCGATACGAATGCTCACATGCCGCCGCGGTGGCTCAGCGGTTACGGTGCCCGGTTGCTGACCCGAAAGACGCCGTTTGGGCCCCGGCTGTCGCATTTCGATCGAGGCGAAATGCTAGAGGTCCGCGTACTGTGCGATGTCAGTGCACGTTAAAGAACCACAGGTGGTCGAAATTATCCGGAGCCCTCCACTGCGGCGTCCGTCATAGCCTGAGTCCCTTTGGGACGTTAAACATGATAAACCAGTGCGCACAGGTAGTAAAGCTGCAGAAGTGCACTTATGCCCCAGATACGAAAAACATTAAAATAAAGCGGCGGCAGCATGGCACCCGCTAAACAATAATTTTAAATCATGTTCGTAGCATGGCGATCCACGCCGAGGCAAGAAACTGGACGAGCGGGCAAACTCGGGGCGAGAGTCGAGCTGCTCTCGCGTGAGTTACACGACATACGGCCAGAACAATCGTGCAGTAGCACTTTTATTATTCAGCATTATAGCAGTCCGGCTACTCCACGTAGTAACGTACCTTGGATGAAGTGAGCAGAGCAAATCTGGGAGCTCTTGGTAGGCTCCTAGATTTGAAAAACACCGTTGAGGAGTAAACGTAAGGAAAACAGTCGATGCTCCAAGAGCTACTCGCCGTCACGCAACAAACTGAATGCCACAAGTCGCACTTATATCGATATACCCGAAAAATAACACAGAATATGCGCAGGACGAGCGCGCGAGCGAACAAATACGGAACGGCTACCGGAAGTTTCCTATGGGCGCCGGATGCCGGCGCACAGCGTTGCCAGAGCGCGGTGGCGCTGGATGAAAAAGAAGCGTAGCCGTCAAAGACAGAACGACGTACCAAAAAAAAACTGAGTTTCAAAAATTTATGCGCGCGCAAACCAGCACTTTTAGAATATCGGAGAGCTTCTAAAACAATTACACAAAGCTCTAAACTTGCTTATTCAAACGATCTCTAATATCGGAGATCTCCAAAAAGATTAACCGAACACGGAAAAATAAAGAAACACACAAACTGTGTCTACAAAACCTCTATCAAATCCATAAGCCGTACTCGAGGCGGGCGCGGTTTGACAGCTCGTCTGGTCAACGAGGGAACGCAAATGGTACAGCGGCCATTCTCCTTGCTGCCCACCCCCGACACTTCACAGACAGGTAACGTGCCTCTCAAGCATCGCGCTGCGACTTCACTGACGCGTATGACTAATTCGCGGTGCCGTACCGGCTCGCTCTCCTGTGCCATGTCCAGCACACCTCTCAAAGAACCGAACCAGAGGGAACATAATTGCCCCCTTGCTTTTGTCCGCCCCCGCGCTGAACGGCCCTTTTTTCTTTTCCTCCTCACCCGGCGGCTCGGACGCGCTCGTACTGGAAACATTGCCATCGGCAAACGCGCCTTTCGAAATCCTTGACTGCGCTCCCCACAGGGTTTAGCGCCTTTTGTTTTATTCGGCTGCGTTGCCTTCTCTGCCGCATTACGGACTCTGCGACACCGCTTCTTTCTCTTCTTTCTCCTAGCACGCTTTCCGGTGCTAATGTCCGAGCCTTCCGCTCGCATCTCGTGATGACCGGCACGCATATCGTCGGTCATGATTGCCACCTCAACCGCACGGTCTGGATGATTAGCGGGTGAATCAGCCCTCTCAATGCCACCTTCACTGGCGGAGAGCCCCAAACAACTCGGGACAATGCCTGTATTTTCTCCTGCGCAACGCAGCTTGCATACCCGGGAGCTGTCCACAACTGCGCTGTCCTGCCCGCATTGTGCTTTAGAGCACTTTTCTGACCGATTGAGCTCTACACTGGTGCTCTCGTCTAGCGAGTTTGTGTCACTTCGGTCTACTTCTACTTCTACCTTCGCGATGAACTCCCTGGATAACTGTGCCGAATCGTCTACAGCTGGCCCAGCTGCTTCTCTAGTATTCCATTGGCACAGCATCTCGTCGCGCTCAATCCGGTCCCCGTCAACGGGTGCCTCAACAACTACGCCACGGTCTACGGATCTGGCATCACCTGTGTTAGGCTCACAAAGATTAGCCTGTCTTTCTGCCAACGGTAGAATCGTGCGTGCGACTTCTTCGCACTTACCGTGCGCGACTTCTATGGGCGCCTAACTTCTCTGCTGCTCCTCCTGTACTTCTAGGTGCTCGTTGCTAGCCCTGCTCTTGTTGCCACTTTAAATACGCTGAATCGTTAATTGCAATAACCGTATTTCGCGCTCTCCAGCTTCCTTCGCCGCCACTCGCGCTTTCTCCTTTTCCCTTCGGGCCAACGCCCGCTTTCTCCTTTTCCTCTCGCTCTTTCTCCATTTTTTTCTCTCGGGCCAACGCCCGCTCTTTTAGGGCCTAGCTGCCTCTGCTGTTCCGTAATCCATGTCCCCAACTCAGCGCCCTTTAGGCCTAACTGTTTGCCTAGTTCTGTCCACTTTTCGAACTCCATTCCCTCCAAAACGCGGCTACACCACCAAAAACCGTGCGCTCACAATTCGCATGCACGTGCGTTCGACACTGCACAAGAATGTGTCAGTAGCACTAATTGATCAATCTCCACGATTATCGTACTCCGTTCACCGTGCTGTTTTTGTACAGAACGCCCTGTTCGCGGACGCCAGTTTATGTCGCAGCTGTCACCCGTTCGTTCGTTCCGTCCCACGAAACACAAAACGTCTTGAAAACTTTTCGGAACGGCTACAAACGGCTATAGACGTCTTGGTCTACGCGAAGACATTAAACAGATGTTGTTGGAAACATTATTTAGCAGGAAGTACGGTTAATTAAATATGCTATTGTGTTTCAGCTGTGGTTTCACCTCTGACGTCACCGGAGTATACTTTGGTGAACGCCTTGAGAGCGTATAACTCAAGAACTTTTTTAGATGTTTTTGTCGGAAAATGTGCGACATACTTGGGCGTGCGCGTGAAAGTGAAAAATGCTTAAAATGCGCGTGCCCGACGCGCAGCGTTACAATCCGTGCGACTTTAACAAGCCATATGCAATCCGTTAACGTCGCATCATATAGCCTTTCGCTGCTTTCCCCCTTTGGGTGAACAAGCAGAAAAAGCCTGCGGGGGTTATTTGATTCCTTTCCGATTTTTTCACTCGATGAGTCTGTCACGACAGTCAAAGTTTAGAAAAAATGTCACAGTTTCGCCCTAAGGGCGAAGCAATGAATGCGATAGCAACACAGCACTGTCATACGAAGTAAGGTGAGCGGCATTGATAGGGATATGAATTATAGTAAACATGAGCTGATTAAGTAAGCAGGTGTGCTGCGGCGTAAGTAGACCGACATGACGAGAGACTCGATGACCAAGAGAAGGCGCGTGTGAAACGGTGGTGTTGATGAGAAGCGCTTCCCGTGGGCAGCGCGTGCGAAGGGACACACCTGTAGCGCTGCACTGCCGATCCGGGCAACATTGCATGTGTAGCGTGCGTTGGAAAATGTGGCCCGACTATTACTAACTGAATGAACAAGCGTGGTGTGAGCGCGCACAAACAAACATGAATAGATCACACTGAATGACTGCAGACGACTGTCAAAACGCTGGCAGCAAGCGCATACGCCGCAGCGGGCGAAGGTACGTGCGGTCTATCGCTTCAACGGAAACTGAGCGGAGAATGCACAGCGCATAGAAAGGTCAGAGCCGTGTGGAGATAAGAGACGGTGCGGGCGAGCGACGAGCGCGGTTATAAGCAGAGTAGAAGTGCGCCCCCCCCCCCCCCGCTCCCTCCGACGCTGGCTTCCCGCTTCCTTGCTCGCGTCCGCACGCGCGCGTCCCTGCACGCTTCCGCTAGGGCATACGGCGCAAGGCGAAGATTTTATATATACGGAACCTCACGGCGACGGCGACGGCAGAAATCCGGTTGAAGTGTCCATATAATTGCTATCGCAATAAAAGAAAACGGCCGGGCGCACACGTGCGCGCCCGTTCAGCGTCCTTATCAGAGCCGTGCCTTCTTTTCCCTTTACGTGAACAAGCGGTGAAGAAGCCGGAATTGCGATACCAGCTATCGTCACCAACAGATCTGGCCGCGCGCAGTCGCAAACGTGCGCTCCGTTTGAGCGAACTGCTATCTGCGCTTGGACCATGTGTCTTGGACCGCACCAGGGGGACGCGCTGAAGTTTCCGCGAGCGATTCAAAGGGCCGTGCTCATGCTCGCAGGCGTTCGCTCGCCAGTGCTCATGCTTCTCTTCCCAAGTCTTTTGCTCACGTTCAAGCCTTGACCAGCGCCTGCAGATACGGTGCAGTTCTTTACGGTACGTATACGTTTACCTGCTACAACTTGCACGCCACTTTTGTTTTGGCGGGCCCGTGCTGGCCCGAAGTTTAGACTCGAATATATTTGCATGCACAGTATGTAGCAGAACGTTCTTTTGTGATCTGGGAGGTAAAGCCGGAGTTTCACATAATTGGCTGAATGATTACAGAAATTCTAGCTCCGTGTGGCCTTTAAGATGGCAGCAGCGTGCTGCATCGCGTATATAGTATACCGGGACTTTGCTCTCTTGGCTTCTCCTCTGTGTAGCTTCCAGCACGCTAGCAGGCAGGAAAATAGTCTTGCATTGGTGTGGTAACTTCACTTATAGTTGAAGGATTGGAAAACTTTTTGCGGCATGAGATTCGTGAGACGACGTCCTTTAATATAGTGAGGTCATTCTATGATTAGTTGAGTGTTTAGGGTCCCTTTAGGAAGATAATGGTTTTATTGACATGTGGTACAATACCGCAGGGATATTGTAAGAGACACTCGGAAGGAGCAGTTGCCGGCCTTGATTGTCAGGCTAAGCCCACCTGTTGCTACAACTCACGAACACCACTACTTAAATAAAAGTAGCATACTCTTGTAAGAGATTTGTTTGCAAACCATCTAACTGCTAATGACCTACTGCAAGTCATGTGTGGATCAAACCATTTGCCAGTTTAATTTCACTCTACAGTAGCTTTTTCATATCATATCTGCAACATAATTCTGAACGTCATCGTACAGCATAAGATTTTGAGAGAAAGTTTTGCTTAAATTTATAAAGTAAGTGTGACCGAGGTAAAACAACGGCACATATGTTGCTATTTGAAATACCGAATCGCACATCTTTATTGTAAATCAAGTGTGGCTTACTCACTTTTTTCTTCACTGTTGTATTACAGAGCGAACTTCTCTGGGCAACCAGCGGTATCCAAGAGGGAAGGGACCTGGATTGCTGTGGTTACTGCAGCTACGTCTTATTTTCTGTGATCACCTTTTCTACTGTATTAAAAATTTTTGTAAAATAATTCTGCATGTCCTTTAATTTATTAGTCAATAAAGCCGCTTTCTCACAAGGTCAGGTAATTTTTTTCTGCATGTTATGCTCATTTGCTTTGGATGTGTATTGCGCATTTCATATATGTTAAACAATTTGATGCAATGTATTATAAATAATATAATGTAATGCTTCAATTTAAATTTCAGTTCTATATAGTAACATGTGTACTATGGAGCTAGCATACGGATGCATGGTATGCGGAAGAAGTGGCCAATAATTTTGCCTACCACGTCACTGTAGAATGACATTCTATAAATGCTGCTTTAAAGACAGCTATAAAAGCCTGCATATTGTTTCTGAAGTCATTATACGTTATGACTTCGGAAACAATATGCAGGCTTTTGTAGCTTAATTAAGAATTTTTTAGACGTCCCCAGAATTCTGTTATAATTTATAACAGAATTCTGGGAACGTCTAATAAACTTCTTAACTGGTTCTTGCCTAGATGTTTTATAAAAGCCTGCATAATGTTTCCAAAGTCATTGTTACAGAATTCTGGGAACGTCTAATACAATTCTTGAAGTTGTTCTTGTCGAGATGTTTATTAGCCAACTTTTAGCGTAACGTTAGCAGGGCTTACTGAAGTACCTGTAGACGTCCACGGCTAGAAAATGTCTTGACCAGGACAGCTATTAGACTTTTGAATTATCCATTCAAGACATCTTTTAGACATCAAATAGCTGCTTGTGTGTTTCGTGGGGTACTCGAGCGAACACAGTGAAAGAGTCAGAGTCGGGAGTAAACAAAAAAAACAAGATATTTAACGGCTGATAAATATACACAAATTAATAAAATAAAATAAACACAAGACAGACTAACACACCTCAACTTAATATAACACAATGATGAAGACAAATAACTACGAGCAATTAACAGTAGATATACAAATGAAACAGCTAGGGCGCGGATCAAATATACAATAATACACTTAACAGTAATTGACTAAAGCAAAGTTCAAATGAAAACAAAGTTCAAAAGAAACAAACAATGTCATATGCGTGGCCGGGCAGCAGCAGCAAGTCCATAAACCGTCAAGTTGGCGCGCAGAGCTTTCCCGAAGAATGCTGGCGGGCCGATCTTGTTGAGGTGGATGTGATTGCTGGGCTGGGTTTCCCGGGAGTCTAGATTTGACGTCTTCTCTCAAGCAGGTTGAGCTAACTTGAGGCGAACTACCGTGACCTTCGTTGCAGACGTTGGTTTGTCGTTTCGTACGTCAACTAGTTCCTCGGAGTTCCGACGTGGCCAGGCGGCCCAGGTGTTACTGGACGGCACTAGCCCCCCGACGGCTTCTCAGCAGCGCATAGGCTCAGCTTCTAGACTAATTAGCAGGGCCCAAAACCTGCGCTTAAATGCTTCTCCTTTCCCTATTCCCTATGTAGGGTAACTGCCGGTATGCAGAATTTTATTTGTTTTATTTATTTATTTAGATACCCTAAGGGTCCACAGGGGCATTACATAGGGGGGAGCATAAAGCAGAACACAATTTTTACAAATGAAGGAGCATCGCAGGTGGTAAATACAGCACTTTGGGGTACAGCAACTCGTGAAACATATTAACAAGGTAAATATTCTCGCAAAATTCACACTCAACGAAGCAAGAACAAAATAGCGAAGGCGAATAAGTGCTCTGGAAGAGAAAAATGTTACTAAAAGTGCTAGGATTGTAAATACGTTAGTAATGCTGAGTGAAATAAAGAAGACAATATCGTGGCAATTCTGGAGGGTAACTCATTCCATTCTTTTATTGATAAGTTTAACGGCGAATTCTTGTACTTTTCCGTCCGGGCGAAGATAGGGTTAACTTTGTAGGCATGATCGATGCGATGTGAAGTATGAGGTGGCGGTAAAATGTGTGACCGGGCAAATGATGTGTTGCTGTGATACAGTGTGTGAAAAAAGCATAATCTGGCGAATTTTCTGCGCATTGCGAGTGGCGGCATGTTAAGTGTTTGCTTCAAAGATGAAACCCTTTGAAATCGGGAGTAGGATGACATGATGAATCGCGCTGCTTTATTCTGGACGGCTTCGAGTAGATTGGCAAGGGTAATCTGGTAGGGATGCCAAATGAGTGATGCATATTCCAGGGAGGGGCGCACGAGGAAAGTGTACGCTTGAAGCCTGGTGTCCCTGTCGGCCAGATACAAGCGTCGCTTCAGAAAGCCAAGTTTCTTTTGCGCTTTAGTTGTGATATATTCTATATGGTTAGTCCATGTTAAGCTAGAATTTATTTAGACACCGAGTTCACCTATATTATAATTAATTCATGACTCCTCCCAAAAGTCTTGGCCGCGCCCCTTTCACCCGGGAAGGACGGTAGATTCCCCTCTCTCCAAGGTCGAGCCCCGGCACTGCACCACACGGGCGCACGCGCACACTGTTGAGACTCGCGTTGACGTCCTGTTCCATCCTACCGCGATCCGCCAGTTGTTGGGGCGCCGGTTGCTACAACCTCGACCGGCATCACTTCTAGGTAGCGTAGCGCTGCCGGCAGGCTGCAGGCGTCCGGTAGATCATGGCGACCAGGCAGGGCGAGACGATTTTAAGTGCGAAACTTGCACGGTTTATTTCATGTTGAATGATTGCAAAGAAGAGAATGAATATGAGTGAGAAAAAATACATGGCGGGGCCGCTTAAATAGGCCTTCTAACAATGAGGCGGGATTTCGCTCAAGTCACGTGACAGGAAAGTCCAGTCAGGGGGGGATGCGGCAGCAGCTCTCTCTCGCCTAGGTGACGTTTCCCTGGCTTGTCCCCGCTGGTGGCAACCCGAAGTTCCCGAAGAACGTCATTCGCGGAAGGTGGGCAGCTCCCCTAGGCGACGTTTCCCGGGCTTGCCTCCGCTGGCGGCAACCCGAGGCTCCAACAGACCTTATTCGTGGAAGGCGGGCCTATTCGCCTCCCACTCACATACACACAAAGGGATCAGCAACTACGGCGTCCCGACGCTCCGGAAGAACGTTTCGTAGAAGGCGGGCTTACTCGCCTCTCCGCACCTGCACACAACGGGATCAGCAGCTACTGCGTCCCGCCCGCGACAACCAAGCACGAGGGGGAGACCTCCGTTAATCCTTTTAAACGGGCTGTCGTACGTCAACCGTAACAGCATCTCCGGCGGGGGAAGAAGATCCCAACGCGTAGGGGCCAGCAGCCACTGGGCGAGGGATCGGCGTTTCAGCAGCAGAATTTCCCTCCGTGGTGACGAACCCTTGGTTCGTAGCTTGCAGATTCCCTGGAGTCGTTCATCAGTTCTCGGGGCGCTCTTGTAGGCCTTCTCTCCCTGGTCCGGACCGGTGAAACAGGGCTTGCAAACAGGTCTCGCAACTTTTCGTCTCCTGTTTGGGCTCGCAATCACTCCAGAACAGTGCCGGACCCACAACCACAAACAAACGAGCACAAGGCCACTCTCCCCCAAGACACACCAGCTTTAAAAAAAAAAAAACTGCTACTGCCTTCCCATTCCTTTCGAGCGTCCTCCCCCTTGAACACTAAAAACAGCCATTTCCCGAAAGCGTTATGACGTGATTACTAAATCCGCTAACGATCAACTACAACTACGCGGGAAAAAAAACGTACAAGAAAAAAAAATACTAACGTCGAAATCACGCTGAAACCAGAGTGAGCATGAGGTTTTCGCTACTCTAGGGGCAACGACTCAGACATTCGGCATTGCCGTTAAGTTTACCCTTCTTATAGCGAATATCGAAGCCAAGCTCTGCCAATAAACTCAAAAAGCCTCAGCTGATGACATCCGCGTGTACATTCCTCTACCCCGTTGAGGGGGGAACTGAAAATTATGCTTGACTGAGCGACACCGTCGCAGTAAGCGACCACCTAAGATAGACTTCGCAGCTGTCACAATGGCAGTTAGTTAAAATGCGTACCAGCCAAATAGCGGCGAAGCTTATGAGTAGCCCACTTTAGCACTTCATAAGTTCTTTCCTATGCCATAGGCATCTTCGCATGCCGCTAGCTTTCGACCACCTCACACACAGGCTGCTCTAAGCCACCTTTGTTCCTCCCTCTCGAAATGACTCTCTACGACCACTGTCAATCATGTCACCCGGTATGAATAGAAAGAATCGGGACCATCTCCCGGTAACGTGTTCCGCGTCCTCTAACTCCGCCTTTACAAACTGTGAATTCGCCTTCGTGGCACGTGATTCACAAGTCTTCAAAGGCGCACTTTCGAACCACGGAACCCGTGACTGCGATCGACAAAAGGTCAAAGGGACAAAGATGCTCTTTCGGTCATTGCTACCAGCCAGATTGCTTCCAGCCACTGTAGATTTCTACAGTGATAACTGATGCACGCCCTATACTGTAGGCATTAAATTACAAAACTAAGGTCTGCCTTCGCAAACCCCAAATCTCAATGCTTAACTACAAAATCAGCGCGGTCAAGAGCCACCACCTTTGCGAAACCAGCTTCACGCTTTCCTTCGTGTTAACTGGCTTGTACGACACAGAAATTCGCAGCATAACACTTAACTTGTAAATTCAAAAGCAAGACTTCTTAAAACTAATAAAAGAAAAAAAATTGCTTCACGTTTACATACAAACAAGTTACTGATCGGTGTGGCAAATTGACTAGTTCCTAATGCGCCCTCGATGGGGTCGCAGTCCGAAAGCCCTCGCGCTTCGCCGAGGACGACAAAGGGCGCCAGACATACACTGCCCTCTGCTGACACCTGCCACTCTGTGTCCTCGCAGCTTGCCCTCTCGTCCCCGAAGGGGAGGCCATAAACGCGGGAAGAATAGCCCTTCTCCCTTTGTTCTCGCTTTCGCGACGCATTCCTCCTCGGTGTCTGTTTGACTGGCTGGGTTCATACGCGCATACTCAACCAGTTTGAAACCTGAACATTTCAGCCGCACCTTAACTCGCGGAAACGCGCCCTTTGCTGTCGCAATTAGCCTTTGTTGACGCTTCCGTTTCCTAAGCCGCCCCAAAAAACCCTTTCCCGTTCGGCGCGATGGCCTGGTGCATTGTCTTACGGGCTGCGGTGTGGCGACTTTTTCAAGTTTTCGTTGCACCGAATACTTGGCTCTCTTTTTCTGACGGCCCTGTCTGACAACGTTTTCTTGTTCTGCCATGCGGTCTTCTGTTATGCACTTGAAACACCCGAGTGTTGGGTTCCCGTTCTGCTCGGCCGCCATGGCATTCTGCTCTACGTTTGACGATTCCGGAACGTCTCCGCAAGAAACGCTCTTTGGAATCGCCACTGGCTTTGGTTCCGCGACGTCTTCGCTCTCTACATTCGGCTGTACCCGAGAGCCGCTCAAGTGCCGAGGCACGAGGTCCGTATCCAGCTCCACATTGACCCCATTGGGGTTGCTGGAACAAGCCCCGTCCCCGCAAGGAGCGCTCTCCGGGATGGCCGTTGACTCAGTTTCGGTGGACGCCTCAAATGCGCTCTCTCCGAAGCTTGAGTCCAGAGCAATATCCGGTTCCCTGTACTGTCGGGCCAATTTACCTTCGCTATCATTGAAAACTATTTCCTTGGCCAGGCCCTCCCCAACTGTACCGGTGGGATCTAGAATCGCCGCTTCCGTACTTTGCTCGGCCGCCCCGCTATCTAGGTCTACCTTTGACGACTCCGGTCTTTCGCCCATATGCACAGGCACGAGGCAGGTTTCCAGCGCCTGCTTAATCTTCTCATGGCTACTGGAACGAGCCTCGTCCTCGCAAGGAACGCTTTCCGGAATCGCCCGTTTGTAGACAGGCGACGGCCTCGCTCTTTACGTGCTTTACCTCTGAGGGTTCTGCCACGTCGCACTCCCCGTGCTCTCCATTCCCTGATGCGACCTTAACCGTGGGTTGTCGCTCAGTTACCTCAAGAGTAAGAACTCTTTGTTCGTCCCCTTGACCCTTCCGATCGCTCTCAACCGGAATGCCGAGCTGCCGGAATAAAGCTCTCTTAGCTGTATCGTAATTCCGGTACTCGTCATCAGAAAGGCGAGACAAGACGCAGGACACGTTAAAGGGAAACACGTTGTACAGTTCGAAGGACCAATTTTCACGGTCAAACTGCACCTCCGCGCATACCTTCTCGAAAAGGGCAAGAAAACTTTTTAAGCTTTCGCCGACTTTGAATACGCCCAGCCTAGATCGTACCTGTTGCCCTCTAAGAGACTGGATTTTCTGTCGAATTTCTTCTATCCGAATTCTGTGCTCTTCCCGTTTTCGTTCCCTCTCGTGCTCTTCCCGTTTTCGTTCCCTCTCGTGCTCTTCCCGTTTTCGTTTCTGTTCCCTCTCGTGCTCTTCTTTAGCCTCTAGGCGCTTGCGTTCTTCCTCCTTATGCTCAATGGCCCGCAGGGGCGTCTGCGCAAGCAGGCGTTTGGTGAGTTGCGCCACCACGGACCCGAGCACATGAGGGTTGGACCCTCCCGCGTGTAGCCGTGCGCGGCTGAGCCGTGTCTGGGGAAAGGGGGATCCTGGGGGTTGAGCCGATGCCGGGTGTTCGGACCTTTATGGCCCCCCGGCAGAGGCAACACACCCCTTTGGCCTCGGCTTCACATAGACGGCGCCCCCGGACTGACCCACCCGGGGGAAATCGGTAGTTGCCTTTTCCTATCCTCCTCTTCAATCTTCGTCTTTTTCTCTCACTTTCAATCTTTCCTGTCTCCTTCTTACTTCTTATATTCTGATTTTCCAGGCAGCTAGGGTTAACCTTGTGTGAGATAGCCAACCTTGGTTATATCATATTTGGTTATAGTGGTTGTGTACAGCTGGCGTTGGCAGGTCTTGTTCATAACAACCCTGTCGCGTCCCCTTGTTGGGCTCCGCGGTGGGCGGCTGGCACCGCTGCCGAAGTCACTAATTTGTATGGCTTCCTCATACCCCAAACTCCCTGATCGCCCTCTCATAAAAAGAGGGCGCACCGATGAATCATTCAACTTCTTCACAAAGGCCACCGAAATTTTTCCACGTTTCCACGTGATTCACTGTGAAAACGCCGACAAAAAAGCGACAAACATTTCACCCTTCTTAGTGTCAAAATGTCTCACGGAGGTCATTGGAAGTGGCTACAAAGCCACCAAGATGGCAAGTGGTGACCTTCTGATTGAGGTAAAAGACAAAATGCAGTACGAGAAACTCACAAACCTGGTGGCATTTGGCGATAAAACCATATCTGTCAGCGCACACCGAACAATGAACACCGTCAAGGGTGTGGTTTCAGACAGCGACCTCATGGATTTGACTGACGAAGAACTCCTGAATGGATGGAAAGAAGAAAACGTTATAAATGTACAACGCATAAAAATCAGGCGCGACAACAAAGAACTACCAACCAAACACATAGTACTTACTTTTGGCTCTAGCACACTCCCAGATGCAATAGAAACAGGCTACCTTAAACTGCGTGTAAGACCTTACATTCCGAATCCACGACGTTGCTACAAGTGTCAGAGGTTTGGCCATGCCTCTCAACGCTGCCGAGGACAACTAACTTGTGCGAAATGCGCTGCAAAAGATCACTCTGCTGATGAATGTACTGCTGAGGCCCATTGCGCAAACTGCGATGGCAGCCACCCTGCATATTCCAGATCTTGCGCAGCCTGGAAGAAAGAAAAAGAGATAATTACGATCAAAGTCAAAGAGAATATCACTTTCCGGGAAGCACGACAGCGTCTTTCGCCTTCATTTTCCATGAAAACTTCTTTTGCCGAAGTGGTGCAACAGGGGGCAGCATCACGACGGACCCCGGCGGTCGCCCAAGGTACGCGCAGCGTACTGAAGCGACTGCCACCCGCCCCCATGGTGGGAGCAGCTAAGGCTGCCCTGCCCTTCTCGAAATCGGCCACACCAGAGGCCTCTACTAGCGCTGGCAGCAGCCATCGCAGCTCAGAGGCTAAGGAGGACCCATCGGCCTCCGGGCTGGTGGGGCCACAGCCTTCGTCCCTCGAGGCGAAGGCTACACGACGTACACATCGCTCGTTAGAGCGAGTGTCCAGCGCTTCGGAAGAGGCTATGGACACTACTCCAAGCAAGGTGGTGCAGTCAGCACCTAAAGAGCGGCCAAATTCTTTGGACCGCTCTAGAAAAGACAGAACCAAAATTACAGGGCCGCAAACGGCTCTGTAGGCTAAAACACGTTCTTCTTCGTACACACAGCACCAACTTACCTTCACTATGGACACGCAAATTATGCAGTGGAACGTCAGAGGCCTTCTTAGGAACCTCGACGATATCCAAGAACTCCTTTACCAACACAATCCAAAAGTGCTGTGTGTACAAGAAACACACTTAAAATCAAAACATACAAACTTTCTCCGACGGTATGTTACGTTTCGTAAAGATCGGGATGATGCTCTCGCATCATCAGGCGGTGTTGCCATCATAATACACAAAAGCATAGCATGCCAACGTTTGCAGCTACAAACGCCCCTTGAGGCAGTGGCAGTTCGACTTGTTCTTCTAAACAAACTCATCACCATTTGCTCGCTTTACATACCCCCACATTACCACTTACACAAACATGAATTTCAGTCCTTTATAGACGAATTGCCAGAACCTTATCTTGTTCTTGGCGATTTCAATGCGCACAGCAGTCTGTGGGGCGACTCTCGTATCGATGCGCGAGGTCGTCTTGTTGAACAATTTCTTTTCTCGTCTGGTGCGTGCCTCCTGAATAAAAAGGAACCTACATTTTACTGTATTGCAAACAGAACATTTTCTTCTATTGATCTGAGCATAGCTTCCGCGTCTCTATTTTCTGAACTTAAATGGGAAGTTACCAAAAATCCTTACGGGAGCGATCACTTCCCAATACTACTGAGAACAACCAAAGAAAATGAGTCCTCACCACAAGCCCCTCGATGGAAGGTTGATACAGCGGATTGGGAGAAATTTCGAACTCTTACTAGTAGTATCTCCTGGGCTGACATGTCTTCGTTAGGAATTGATGCTGCTGTGGAGTATTTCACTACCTTCATAATTGATGCCGCTTCTAAATGCATATCCCAAATGAGTAGTGTGGCATGCAAACGCCGTGTCCCATGGTGGAACGACGAATGTAGGAGCGCTCGTAGGAAACAGAACAAAGCGTGGGGGCTGCTACGTGAGTATCCTACTGCGGAGAATCTTGTCAATTTTAAGAAGGTAAAGTCCCAAGGCAGGAGAACGCGCCGACAGGCCAGAAGAGAGAGCTGGCAGAAGTTTTTATCAAGTATAAACTCGTATACAGATGAATCCAAAGTCTGGAACAGGGTAAATAAAGTAAGAGGACGACAAACATATTCACTCCCTTTGGTAAGCACACAGGGCGACAGCTTGGAAGACCAAGCGAACTTCCTGGGCGCACATTTTGAACATGTGTCCAGCTCATCGCACTACTCGGAAACATTTAAACGATACAAAGCCAGAATAGAAGGACAGAAGCTGGAACGAAAATGCAAAAAACACGAGGCATATAACGAACCATTAAGATTAGCTGAGCTACAGGCATCACTAAACTGCTGCAACAATTCTGCACCAGGTGCTGACCGTGTCATATATGAAATGCTGAAGCACCTTCCCCATGAAACACAGAAAACCCTCCTTTCCCTCTACAACGCTGTATGGTCTTCCGGCGAGATACCGTCTGCCTGGAAAGAGGCCATTATAATTCCTATCCTGAAACAGGGCAAGGATCCATCGTCTGTTTCGAGTTACCGGCCTATAGCACTAACTAGCTGTCTCTGCAAAGTCTTCGAAAAAATGATAAACCGCCGCCTACTACATTTCCTAGAATCAAACAAACTGCTTGACCCATACCAGTGCGGTTTTCGCGAGGGTCGATCCACCACTGACCATTTGATACGTATTGAGGCGCAGATACGCGAAGCTTTTATTCACAAACAGTTCTTTCTGTCTGTATTTCTAGACATGGAAAAGGCCTACGACACCACATGGCGGTTTGGAATACTGAGAGACCTCTCCCACTTTGGTATACGTGGTAATATGTTAAATGTGATTGAGAGTTATCTGCTGAATCGCACATTCCGTGTGCGAATTGGCAATGTGTTATCACGACCTTTTGTGCAGGAAACTGGTGTACCCCAGGGAGGTGTGCTCAGCTGCACACTCTTTATCGTTAAAATGAACACAATCCGTGCTTCGTTACCACCCGCTATTTTTTATTCCATCTATGTGGACGATATACAAATAGGGTTCAAGTCCTGTAACCTCGCAGTTTGCGAGAGACAAGTACAGCAGGGGTTAAACAAAGTGTCTAAGTGGGCAGACGAAAACGGGTTCAAAGTAAACCCCCACAAAAGTTCTTGTGTTCTTTTCACTAGGAAGAGCGGTCTCGTTGCAGATCCTACTATCGAAATGTATGGACAACAAATACCTATGAACAAAGAACACAAGTTTTTAGGCATCATACTTGACTCTAAGCTTACTTTCACCCACCACATAAAACATCTCAAGGCGAAATGCCTGAAAACAATGAACTTACTGAAACTTTTATCTCGCACATCCTGGGGCAGCGACAGGAAGTGTCTAATGAATCTTTACAAGAGCCTCATTCGGTCACGATTGGACTATGGTGCCGTAGTATATCACTCTGCCGCCCCGAGCGCGCTAAAAATGCTAGATCCTGTCCATCATCTAGGTATCCGCCTGGCCACTGGCGCATTCAGAACAAGCCCCGTCGAAAGCTTATACGTAGAATCCAATGAGTGGTCACTCCATCTCCAGAGAACATACATCAGCTTCACTTATTTTCTCAAAGTGCACTCCGATTGGGAACATCCTTGTTCTGTAACCATTAATGATTTGAAGTGTGCAACGCTTTTCTATAATCGACCCTCTGTGAGACGACCTTTCTCACTGCGTGTAAGAGAACTCAGCGAAGAGATGGATGTCCCACTTCTAGAACATAGCCTAATGCCTCCAGCTAAGATGTCACCGCCCTGGGAGTGGCACGTGATAGAGTGTGATCTATCCTTTGTAGAGGTCACAAAGCACGCACCCGAGCTCGAAATTGCAATGCATTTCCGCGAACTTCAATCGAAGTACTCGTGCTCGGAATTCTACACCGACGCATCCAAGTCCCATGCTGGCGTATCTTATGCGGCTGTTGGCCCCTCTTTTTCTAAATCTGACGTATTGAACCCCCTAACAAGTATCTTCACAGCAGAAGCCTACGCAGTACTTTCTGCAGTGAAACATATAGACAAATTGAAACTACAAAAGGCAATAATATTCACAGACTCGTTGAGTCTTGTAAAAGCGCTAACATCTTTACAAAAGCATAAGAATCCTATTTTTCTTGAGCTTTACTCACTCTTGTGTGACATTTACCAATCTCATAGACATGTAATAATATGCTGGGTGCCTGGTCATAGAGGCATCGAGGGCAATGTGCTAGCAGACCAGTTGGCCACATCAACTACATCGCAAGCTATTAATCCTGCCGCTACTATTCCCTCCACAGATCTGAAGCCTTTCCTACGAAACAAACTGCGAAGCCACTGGCAACGCTTGTGGGACGCCGAAGCAAATAATAAGCTCCATTTGATTAAGCCACAGGTAGGGTTCTGGCCCTGTACAACTAAAACACGACGAACTGATGTCCTATTCTGTCGTCTCAGAATAGGACACACATATGGTACTCACAATTTTCTATTGAATGGCAATGATCCTCCTACCTGTGGTAGATGTGGCGAGAGGCTCACCGTCCTCCACGTCCTCTTGGAGTGTCGGGAAGCCGAAAGAGAAAGAAAGAAACATTTTCCGCTAGCATATCGCTATTGTGTCCCTCTCCATCCCGCTATGTTTCTCGGTAAAGAACCGCTTTTTAGCACCAATGCAGTCCTCGCATTCTTGAAAGATGTTGTGCTACATGTTATTAGCCCAATAAGTTCATAGCACATCCTCTCTCCAGAGGATATTGCTGTGATAGTTCTTTTCTCTTTATAGCACATACCTCCAGGCCCTTGTGTTTCAAGGGCTCTGTTTAGGCACTTGTGCTTCTGGCCAAGTCTAGCATCTTTATTATTTTGTAAGTCGCATCATTCCTTCGCAATGCATTGTCCATGTCCATAGTACACATAATCAGTCATTGCCATAATCTTATTACGTATATATTTTACGCACTTTACAGCGACTGTTTTTAGGCCCCTTTACAGCCATGTCACATCTAGTGTTCATATAGTTCACTATTCATGTACCACTATCAAACCACTACCATCGTCTTGGCGCTCTTTGGCCACATCTGGCCCTTGCGCCAATAAACCACAATAATCATCATCCTTATGCTCAATGCTTTCTAAACATTCCTCAAGTTCATCGTCGTCTGCCCCGACTGCTTCGATCGCCTCAATGATCTCCGGCTTTCTCTTCGATTCGGCAATTTGGAGGCCCAACTCTCTGGTCAAGTTTAACAATTCCGGCTTCTTTAGTGCCTTCAGGTTCATGGCTGCCCTTAGTGCTGCTAACTCTTCACTCTATAACAACCTCGACGTACTCCAAACTTCCGTCAACGGTTAAAGAAAAATCACTGCTCTGTACTTTCCCAAAAATACGTAAAGCCTAGTGATATCTCAGTGAAGAAAAGCCGTGCACTCACCAGGTAGCGTAGCGCTGCCGGCAGGCTGCAGGCGTCCGGTAGATCATGGCGACCAGGCAGGGCGAGACGATTTTAAGTGCGAAACTTGCACGGTTTATTTCATGTTGAAGGATTGCAAAGAAGAGAATGAATATGAATGAGAAAAAATACATGGCGGGGCCGCTTAAATAGGCCTTCTAACAATGAGGCGGGATTTCGCTCAAGTCACGTGACAGGAAAGTCCAGTCAGGGGGGGATGCGGCAGCAGCTCCCTCTCGCCTAGGTGACGTTTCCCTGGCTTGTCCCCGCTGGTGGCAACCCGAAGTTCCCGAAGAACGTCATTCGCGGAAGGTGGGCAGCTCCCCTAGGGGAGCGACTAAATCCCCACCAGAACACACCAGTGTTGCCAGATCTCGTCTTGTGCGGTTCCCTAGATTTGCGAGGCGGAGATGTCCCTAGTGAAGTCACGCGACTGCGTCCTGCGCTCGCCTTCTTATCGCCTCCCCCTCCTCGTACGTGCGTGCGCCAGATTTCAACGTGTGTGCACGCAGGAGATGAACGTGGGCGCAAGGTTTACACTTGCAGCGTATTCTGAAGAGAAATGAAACTATGTTTCATTTATTCATGAGAAATCTAAGTTAGCACGTGTTACGACGGGGTAAGTGCTATGACCAGTCGCCTATATAGCTGAGGCCAGCTATAGGCGACTGGTCATGGCCGTCTGGTGTTGAGAGATCGGGCCGTGACGGGACGCTCTCTCGACTCGTTCTTAACGCCTTTTATGCGGTCCCCCCCCCCCCCATTCTTAAAATAATTTTCTGTTACGTTAGTCACTGTCGCACTCTTCAACATTCACCTGATGTTTAACGGCGTGGCGGCGCCTAGCATTCCTATATTTGTTTCTGTGCGTGAACTTCGAGGCCATTTCCCTACCTGCCCTCCCAGCTGTTTCTTGTGGCGGTTTCTTAGCTTCCCTGGCCCAGCACACCCGTCCTTGACATATCTTGCCGTGCGCAAATCAGCGTTCTGTAGGTCGTTCGATCTTGTCGATGCTCAACACATTTAGCAAATGTAATGCTATCTATTCCGCAAGGCAGTTGCTAAACTTATGGTGGTGCAGTTTATTTTGCAATAGCACTGCATGGTTTCAGGTAGCAGGATGACCTGAACGATTATTGTAAAAATTTTGCACGTCTGAGAAAACTCGATCTCGGTTCCGTTTGTGCCTTTGCATATTCTGCATCTCATAGCAGCACACACTGCGCGACTTATCGATTCACAAGTTGAAATAAAGTCAGCCTATCACCTGCGTTGACAAACGCGCTGACGATCTACAGGTGCATTGCAATAGTCGATTTACTTTTTCGACCTGCCACGCGGACTTCCCGTAGCTCTAACCGGCAACCGCTGTGCACTGGTTCAAAAAAAAAAAAAAGAAAAACAAAACGGAAAGATCATGTTTCTAACGTGACTTTTTGGAATCATGAGGTTAGTGGGCGCACAGATGTGAATGAACAGATTGCGCAATTTGAGAACACACACGGAGCCTGAAGCTTTACCGCGGAGCGACCTAAATTTCTTGTCAAATAAACACACACACATGTTAATGCGAATAACCGATTCCTTATCGCGCACAATCGACCACTTACATACACAAAAAGGGTCAACAATCGTCGCCACCAAGACGATCGATTCATCCAAATGATCGCATATGCCACACAAGACATAAGGCATCGCCGAAGATGAAGTTGTTGACAGTCCTAACAATCTCCCCGTGAATTCATATTAGCGCTCGCGAGATAACGCAATCCTGGCTAAAACAAACAAACACAGAAATTATTATAAACAGAACAATGCGCATAGGCGGGTCCATCATTAATCATATGGGCAGCAGCGAAAAAATATGCACAGCGAGTTTCACTTCGCCTGTTCAAGTGGTCGACTTGACTAGGGAATTTCGGCCTCCATTCTGGGTACATAAAAGAGCTGGTTTTAGGGAGCGGCCCAGAGTTGCCAGCATGATGTTTTATATACCGCTAACCTTGGGCGATGTTGTGGTCGGTATTTAGTCTCGCGCCTCCCCTAGGCGACGTTTCCCGGGCTTGCCTCCGCTGGCGGCAACCCGAGGCTCCAACAGACGTTATTCGTGGAAGGCGGGCCTATTCGCCTCCCACTCACATACACACAAAGGGATCAGCAACTACGGCGTCCCGACGCTCCGGAAGAACGTTTCGTAGAAGGCGGGCTTACTCGCCTCTCCGCACCTGCACACAACGGGATCAGCAACTACTGCGTCCCGCCCGCGACAACCAAGCACGAGGGGGAGACCTCCGTTAATCCTTTTAAACTGGCTGTCGTACGTCAACCGTAACAGCACCTCGGGGTCCGTTAATCGGCGTGTCGTTTTCTTAGGGTGCCTCATGCCCAGCGCCGCCGTCCAGGGTGGAGACAACCCCGCTGGCGCCGCCATATTGTGTCACACGAGCTGAGACTCAGCTACGCTTGCGTTCATAAAGTGTTACTCGCGGCGCGCTTCCAAGTGCTTTGCCTTGATGAGGATTTTTTTATCGGTGTCCCATCTGCATATCTTTATAAGCAATAGCCGTTAACTCGTCGAAGGTCGAAGACGTAAATGTATGGCGCCGGGAACATGCCCCAAGTTGCCTAATTCAATCACATTTAATATGCCGTGTGTATGTTTAAAATACGCACTATTTTTTTTTTTTTTTTTTGCGCTTCGATGCTTGGTATATAAGGTTTGCGACCCCCTGTGTGTGGAAGTTTTTCTTTTTCGCTGTTGTATTTTGGTTTACACGTCACGCCTCCTTTACCGTAGCCAGCCACTCGTGCACGGCGGTTAGTTTCCCTTGCGTTGCGCGTGCTCTTCGCGTTCGTTGCAATTATTTCACGATATCTACGCGCAATTTTTGCTTTTTTTTGCCCACAAAACTGTGTGCTGACAGGATTAAGCTGGTGTAAAAATAACTGCGATGTGAAAATAAGGTTTAGTTAGTGCTGTATAGAAAAATGTAACGTAACTTGTCTGTGTCAATCTTGCGTAGTACACACAAGAAATCAAACGATGCACAAAATACATTTACTTATAATGTCTAGTACAATCAATTATGAAAGAGATATGTACATGAAAAATTATATGTACTGTGTGGCGCCTGAAGGTTATGTTGAAAGACGAGATAAAAAAATTAATTCGCAAGGTAGGCTCGACACACAATTCGGGATAGAGAGAGTTTTTTTTTATTATTTATTCATGACATGGGGGGGGGGGGGTTCAAGTGAGTACATCAACCTTATTACACACAATATAAATCGAAAACAAGAATGCAAACAAGAAAACGCAACCGCGGGTAATATTAATCAAGATATCCAGCCAGAATACATCAGCTACCATCGAATACGTCGCATCAGCCAAACACATCGATGGCGAGTACAGAACATTTTATAAATAACCATTAGAACACTGATAACTACATTGAAACTGCACTGCATACATATCGCGTACAAAAACCGTAAATGAAACTAAGACAGTCAAATACAGATTAGCAATGTTTTTCACTTCGAAAATATAGTCCATGATGATGTAGGGCTGTTGACTTTATCAGACGGCGCCCATCCTGTCGATTTCCCTCGTACTGGTCCTCTTCAAAGTGTTTCTAAGTACAGGTAAAACAACAAAAGTGATTATTGATATGAAAAGTTGCCTTGTAAATACAGAGAACCCATTACAGTGCTTAAAAATAAATTTTAGCAGAAGCAATGCTGTATTACCTCGCTTCACACGTTTCGAAGAAATGCACAGGCTACAACAGACACCATGCCAGAAAGCGCCGAAACATTTTGGTCCCATGATGCCCCTTAACTCTACTACACCTGGGCATACCGTGCACAGGCATTTAAAGACCGTCACAGTACCCACTAAGATCGGGAATGAGCACGAATGACCATCGGCTTACGATCACCACGCTACAAATATGTACAAGTCTAAAAAATCAGCTATGTGACGTAACACCCTGAGGTCCGCAAGATATCTCCTGAGAAATCAAAGAAAATCACAATGTTTCGCTTACCACGTACAAAACAGCCGCTCTCCCCAGACGAAGCACTGCGTTCTTTAGTCCCAAATAACTTGTACCGAAAAAAGAAAAAAAAAAGAAAAAGAAACAAGAGACACACACGATGTGTGCTTCCCGTGAAAAAGGAAAATAGGTGGCTTACGTGACGATTCGTAGCTAATGTAAGACTATTTCGCATCTTCGTCAGTCCTTAAAATAAGGGTACAGACTGCGCCCATCAAAGCGAAAAAAGCCTATGCGACGCACGCTCGCAAACCATACGCTACTCAGACAGCATCGGTGCAGTGCTTACTTAGTTCGTGAGCGAACGTAGGTACGTGAGCGAGGATCAGAGAATAGTTTCTTATTTAAATGAAAAACACGGTGCGGTAGTCTAAACATTCTTGACACTTACCTCGCAAATGCAGGAGTTATCCGTTGCCTTCCAGTGATCGCGCTTTACTTGGGCTTCCCATCTCTTCCGTCGCTCTGGGTCCCGGGGGAAGCGAAAACAACGCAGTCCTTTACGCGTCGATCCGGCGCACTTGGGAACACAACAGCCCGTCATGTCGACACGATGCACTTGATAGCTTGTCAGTCATGCGGCTGAACACTGTCTAGCAAGTAGAAGCGTCCGCGAAGCATCCGCGCGCACTGTGCCTCGAACTCAGCACCGGCACCAAGCAATCGCAACGGCTCGCTGTGACACAATATGGCGTCGCAGCGAGAAAGCGGCGGCGCGGGGGCGGTCAAAGATTGGCACCACCCTGAACGGCGGCGCTGGCATCGAGGCACCCTACGTTTTCTCGAAACGAGATGCCACCCCGTGGGGCCACGACGTTTTTGACGCTCGTTAATCGACGTGTCGCCTTCTCGCAATTGTATGCCACACAGTGAGGACACGACGTTTTTGGGGGGCCACGACGTTTTTGACGCCCGTTAATCGGCGTGTCGCCTTCTCGAAATTCTATGCCACACAGTGAGGACACGATGTTTTTTGGCGGCCGCTAATTGGCGTGTCGATGTCTCGAGAGACTATGCTGCCCCGTGAGGGCACGACGTTTTTGGCGGCCGTCAATTTGCGTCAAAACCACTCGAAAACGAAAATATGCCACTCCGTGACAATGACCTTCACGTATAATTCGTCCCATCACGAGACCGCTGTTTTCACCATTTTACCTTCTATTCGGCCGCCGCCCTACTCTGCCCTTTGACACCACTGATTCCTTCCTCGACGAACACTCCCATTGAATATACTCGAAGTCTTCGCCCGGGCTCACACGGCGCGCCAGATTGCCAGCTCCCGGCTCACTGAGTGAGTCTCAAGCTACGCAGAAGATCCGGTACGACAGCCAACATCGGGACGTTCGATTTCCTCGTCGCTCCGCTGTCCTCCTATTAGGCTTCGTACAGGTTTCCAAGGCAAACATTCAAGGATATTCCAGGACTTTCCAGGACCTGTCACAGGTTTTTCAAGGACTCAAAGCGGCATCTAAAGTATGATTTCTTTACTCTAGCATTTCCAAAAATGACTACTTTTATTGCAATTACGATAAATTACTGTATATCACAATTATAATAAAAATATCTAGCCTTGATAACTTCGCAAGATCACAACACAAAATGAACGCTTACAACCGCGGCTAAGATTTCTCCAGTATAGGCTGGGTAAAGTTCACAAAAAATATTCAAAACATTCAGCATAGGGTTATTGCACTAAAATAAAAAGTGTAGCAAAGAGAGACGCTAGTGGGTCGGCAACGGCGCTCGTGCTTGAAAGCCGTGTCTCGTTTGACTGTTGCCGCTGCGCTGCTCCGAACTAATAAACCCTTTACAAAAGAAACGTATATCCCAATCATGTTAATAATGTCCAGCCTTGACCACTTTGCAAGTTCGCAACAATACAAAAAAAAAGTTCTCAAAACACAATGAATGCTCCCAACAGACTCCGACTTCTCCAGTATTAACTGGGCAAGTTTACCGAACATTTCCAAACCATTCAGTGCAGTCTTGCTACACATCCGTTATATTATAGCAAATAGATGTATATTCCAATTTTGTAAAACATGTCTTATCAATTCTCAAGTCCACATTATAAAAGTTAATACAACGAGCACTCACAACAGCTTGAGCTTCTGCAGTATAAGCTGGGTTGGTTCATAAAATATTTCCAAAACATTCAGCCTACCGTATTTTCCGGTGTATAAGACGCAGTTTTTTTCTGAATTTTTCATCGGTGCATCTCATAGAACGGTGTGACCAATGTACGTTTTTTCGAAAACTTTTTTATTCAAGAAAATTGCACTTTTGCAATTCAAGTTAAACAAGACCATGAGAACAAATATAAAATATGAGCAAATCTAATAGCGAGTCATGTGACCACTTACAGCAACGACTGCAGCTATTCTGGACGGTAACGAGTCGTAAAGTGATCGAACATATTCCCGATCGGCTTTCAGCCTTTCCCACTCGTTGCTGACTTGCGCCCACAACTGGTCCGAAGTCGCGGAATAAAGGGGCTTCCTTGCCAAAGAAGCTTTCAGACGGCCCCACACGTTTTCTATCACATTCAGGTCCGCTCCTTTCGGAGCCCATTCCAGTAGCTGCATGTGCTGCTCCGCCTGGAACTCCTTGACAGCCCGCGCCGTGTGTATCGGTGACCGGTCCTGTTGGAACAGGTAATCACCGTCTGGGAATAAACTGCTCGCATATGGCAACAGCACATTGTTCAAAATGTTGCAGTATTGTTCCGACGATAAGTGTCCACGTATACGTTGCAGGGGCCCTAAACCATATCTTGAAACAGCACCCCACACGTTCACACTCGATCTCCCACTGGCAGAAACACCTTGCACGTTGTCCGGGTCGTTCCTGCGTGGCATTGTGACGTTAACTAAAACAATTGCTTTTCAAAGCAGGAAGTTTGCCTCACCGTGTGCCTGGTAGTCTCCAAACACGCAATCTTTGGTCTTGTCGCGTCGAAAACGTCGACTCATCCGAAAAGATGACGCGACCCCACTCTTCTGATGTCCATGCTTCGTGCAGCTCAGCGAACTGCCGTCGTGCGTCCTTGTTTGCCGCCGTTAGTAGTGGCTTCTGCGCTGCGACGCGACTGCGAAGGCCCGCAGTACGCAGGCGACGTCGAACAGTGGTGTCCGAAACGTCCAAATCCAAGTCCTCGCGTATTGCTGGGGCTGGCAAGAAAGGGTTACGAACAGCAGCTGCAACTATGAGGGCGTCTTCATCGTCTGTGGTAGCTTTAGGGCGGGGCGCGCGGGGTGCATCCTGAATGCGACCTTCATACTTGTAGGCTTGAATTATCCTGTTCACAGTCTTCAGGGGCCTATTAACTAAAGCGCCAATATACCGCTGGGAATAACCTTTCAGGGAAAGATCGACAATTGAGCGCCGTTCATCATCGGGAACCCTAGCCATAATACGATCTGGCGACAGAATGAACGGCTGCGAAAGATGTTTGGTTGTTTTATATACGGCGTTGCATGCACAACAACTTTGAAGGGAACGAATAGACACGCCCCCATAGATATACAAGTTTTTTTAAACTGCCGTCAAAATCGGATCCGATGTTATGGCCACGCGAAGCGCGCTGGTTGACTTAATTAATACGGGTTCTGTGCGCACTATCGATATGCCGGGTTCTCCCCACGAAACACACAAGCAGCTTTTTGATGTCTAAAAGATGTCTTGAACGGATAATTCAAAAGTCTAATAGTTGTCCTGGTCAAGACATTTTCTAGCCGTGGACGTCTACAGGTACTTCAGTAAGCCCTGCTAACGTTACACTAAAAGTTGGCTAATAAACATCTCCACAAGAACAACTTCAAGAATTGTATTAGACGTTCCCAGAATTCTGTAATAATGATTTTGGAAACATTATGCAGGCTTTTATAAAACATCTTGACAAGGACAAGTTAAAAATTTTATTAGACGTTCCCAGAATTGTCTTATAAATTATAATAGAATTCTGGGGACGCCTAACAAAATTCTTAAGCTATAAAAGCCTGCATATTGTTTCCGAAGTCATAACGTATAATGGCTTCAGAAACAATATGCAGGCTTTTCTAGCTGTCTTTAAAGCAGCATTTATAGAATGTCATTCTACAGTGACATGGTAGGCAAAATTATTGGCCACTTCTTCCGCATACCATGCATCCGTATGCTAGCTCCATAGTACACATGTTACTATATAGAACTGAAATTTAAATTGAAGCATTACATTATATTATTTATAATAACTTGCATAAAATTGTTTAACATATATCAAATGCGCAATGCACATCCAAAGCAAATGAGCATAACAACATGCAGAAAAAAATTACCTGACCTTCTGAGAAAGCCGCTTTATTGACTAATATATTAAAGGACATGCAGAATTATTTTACAAAATGTTTAATACAGTGGAAAAGGTGACCACATAAAATAAGACGTAGCTTCAGTAACCACAGCAATCCAGGTCCCTTCCCTCTTGGATACCGCTGGCTGCCCACAGAAGTTCGCTCTGTAATACAGATTAACAGTGAAGAAAAAAAGTGAGTAAGCCACACTTGATTTACAATAAAGATGTGCGATTCGGTATTTCAAATACCAACATATGTGCCGTTGTTTTACCTCGGTCACACTTACTTTATAAATTTAAGCAAAACTTTCTCTCAAAATCTTATGCTGTACGATGACGTTCAGAATTATGTTGCAGATATGATATGAAAAAGCTACTGTAGAGTGAAATTAAACTGGCAAATGGTTTGATCCACACATGACTTGCAGTAGGTCATTAGCAGTTAGATGGTTTGCAAACAAATCTCTTACAAGAGTATGCTACTTTTATTTTAGTGGTGTTCGTGAGTTGTAGCAACAGGTGGGCTTAGCCTGACAATCAAGGCCGGCAACTGCTCCTTCCGAGTGTCTCTTACAATATCCCTGCGGTATTGTACCACATGTCAATAAAACCATTATCTTCCTAAAGGGACCCTAAACACTCAACTAATCATAGAATGACCTCACTATATTAAAGGACGTCGTCTCACGAATCTCATGCCGCAAAAAGTTTTCCAATCCTTCAACTATAAGTGAAGTTACCACACCAATGCAAGACTATTTTCCTGCCTGCTAGCGTGCTGGAAGCTACACAGAGGAGAAGCCAAGAGAGCAAAGTCCCGGTATACTATATACGCGATGCAGCACGCTGCTGCCATCTTAAAGGCCACACGGAGCTAGAATTTCTGTAATCATTCAGCCAATTATGTGAAACTCCGGCTTTACCTCCCAGATCACAAAAGAACGTTCTGCTACATACTGTGCATGCAAATATATTCGAGTCTAAACTTCGGGCCAGCACGGGCCCGCCAAAACAAAAGTGGCGTGCAAGTTGTAGCAGGTAAACGTATACGTACCGTAAAGAACTGCACCGTATCTGCAGGCGCTGGTCAAGGCTTGAACGTGAGCAAAAGACTTGGGAAGAGAAGCATGAGCACTGGCGAGCGAACGCCTGCGAGCATGAGCACGGCCCTTTGAATCGCTCGCGGAAACTTCAGCGCGTCCCCCTGGTGCGGTCCAAGACACATGGTCCAAGCGCAGATAGCAGTTCGCTCAAACGGAGCGCACGTTTGCGACTGCGCGCGGCCAGATCTGTTGGTGACGATAGCTGGTATCGCAATTCCGGCTTCTTCACCGCTTGTTCACGAAAAGGGAAAGGAAGGCACGGCTCTGATAAGGACGCTGACCGGGCGCGCACGTGTGCGCCCGGCCGTTTTCTTTTTTCTAATTTTTGACTGTCGTGACAGACTCATCGAGTGAAAAAATCGGAAAGGAATCAAATAAACCCGCAGACCTTTTCTGCTTGTTCACCCAAAGGGGGAAAGCAGCAAAAGGCTATATGATGCGAAAGGTGGATACACACGCGAGGGCAAAATCCCGCCTGCTCCGCGGACAAACAGTGACGTCAGCACTTGAATCCGGCGCAGCCGAGTTAGGTCGCATTCGCACAGCCGGACCGCCGTTTGCGGAATCCGCGTGCTTACTCTCGACTCCAACGTTTATTAGCAGCTGCGCGTTTGCATACTGGGCGTGCCCTATATGCCATAGTGCTATGAATCCTTCAACAAGAACTAAAAGAGTGACGGTTGCCTCGTCAGTTAGCGTTTTCTTGTGCACCTCACTCATGTTGAAGTCACGCAGGCTGCGCGGTCTGAGTAAATAGAAATGCGCGCGCAACCACGACTCGCCTTTCCCGCTGCATCACAACAAAATACACGCAGTCACTGCTGCACAACGAAATCACACGTGGCTCCAAGCCGATAACAAGCCATCGTAGCCACGCCAATGCGTCCGACGTTGACAGATTTGACGCTGACTACGCTAAATTGAGGTCAGACGACCGCCAAACGGACGGATGGAAATACCGGCGAGCATTTTCAATCCGGACCGCGAGCGGAGGAGCCCGGACTAGGCGAGGGTGGCACGTTTTGATGACGCGCGCGTCACGTGATACGCCATCCGCTGCGAAAATTCCTTATCCGTCCGGTCGTGTGAATCAGCATATGGCTTGTTAAAGTCGCACGGAATGTAACGCTGCGCGTCGGGCACGCGCATTTGAAATCTTTTTCACTTTCACGCGCACGCCCTAGCTTGTCGCACATTTTCCGACAAGAACATCTAAAAAAGTTCTTGAGTTATACGCTCTCAAGGCGGTCACCAAAGTATACTCCGGTGACGCCAGAGGTGGGCTGTTACCACAGCTGAAACACAATAGCATTGTTGATTAACCGTACTTCCTGCTACATGTTTCCAACAACATCTGTTTAACATCTTCGCGTAGACCAAGACATCTATAGCAGTTTGTATACAAACGGCTATAGACTTCTCGGAACGGCTATAGCCGTTCCGAGAAGTTTTCAAGACGTTTTGTGTTTCGTGATCAAGTTCCCGAGAGCCGTGCGAGAACGATGGAGCAGCAACGCACACGGCGGTAGGCCGACCGCGAATCGATCTAACCCGAAGTCGTCACATCTGCAGATAAGATAGGGCGCGCGCCGCTGCGCAAACCACGCATTTGCTACGCCCCTCCCCCTCTCTCCCGGGCTGCCTTCCCGCTTTCCTCCCTTCTGCGCGATTCGGCTCATCGTCGCCCGCTTTCACTCGCACATACAACATATGGCGCGCCCCCCACAGCGGCAGAAATGCGGCTGGAGTAGTAATATATGGCACCTATACACTTGCGCGTGACCCGCGTTCACGGAGCGAAACGTCACTCTAACTTTTTTAAATCGCTTACCGAGAGAACAGGTGCGTCTTGTACACCGTGCGACTTGTATAGGTTTTTTTTCCCCGAGAGAACTGCCGTTTTCAAGGAGGGGGGGGGGGGGGGGGTGCGTCTTATACAAAGGTGCGACTTATAGACCAGAAAATGCGGTAATGTTATTGCACTTATATTATTATAAATAATAATATAACCAACCTCCATCCAAAGGCACTGAGCATCAGTGGTTAAGTTGCTCCACTATAGCTCTCTTTAGCTTCACCTCGCGCGCAAGAGTGAAAGTTGGACATGGCAGAACGACGGGCGAGGAGTGAAACGAACGATAGCGTGAGGAAAGCAGCGTAAACACTGCCAGCCGAGCCAGCACCGAAGCGCGGCACGGGCATCTCGCTCCGTTCGCGGTTTGACGCGGCGAAGTCTTTTTTTTCCACGCAGTTCTGCAAAACGGAACCATGTGTGCTCGCGCCGGCGTATTGTTTCTGAAATGGGGAGTTTGTCAGATCGACGCCGATCTACCACAGAAAGGAGGTCGCAATATCAAGTGCATTGCTTACAAAATTCAAGGATTTTCAAGGAAGGAAAAAAAATCCCAGGACTTTCAAGGGCCTTGAAAACGCACTTTTCAATTTCAAGGGTTTTCAAGGACCCGTCCGTAGGACCTGTCCGGTGTCCGTAGGACCTACGGACACTATGTTGCCGCATCGGCTTGTCTGAAAAGCTGATGCCGCGCTACACAGGGCCCTACACAATACTGCGTCAGCTTGGCTATGTCATCTAACGAGATCGCCCCGCTGGACTCGCCTGTCCCCACTTACGTCGTGCATGTGTCTCGAATGAAGCCTTAATTTGCCGCGAGTTCACGTCCCTTCTAGTTAGCGCCGAGACAGCGCCTTTACAGGCGGGGGTTATGTTACAGCACCACTGAGAGTGGCACCAGTCGGAAGATGACGATTTGCTGTGTGGAGGTGGAATCGGTCTCGACATCCATCTTGTTTGTGTGTCATTGCCGCTCTTGTATATACTGTAAATACATCTTTATCTGTGACTTCCGCATCGTAACAATATTACTGGCCGAAGTTGATGACTTCAGTGCAGCACTATGTAAAATCGTGCCGAGATTGTCAAAGGCACACAACACCGCCACTCAAACCAGCAGATTTTCTGCAACCGATACAGCCACCAGCAGTGCCATTTGAACAGACAGGAGTGGATTTACTTGGACCATTTCCCGTTTCAACCTCAGGAAAGCAGTGAATTGTGGTAGCAACCAATTATCTGACCCGGTATACTGAGACATCTCTTACAAAAGGAACCGCCATTGAAGTGGCTCAGTTTTTTTGTCACACACATAGTGTTACATGGCGCACCTAAGGTACTCATAACCGACAAAATAACAGCTTTTATGGCCTATTTGATGCAGTCTGTTATGAAACTAACACATACTGATCATAGAAAAACCCCAGCATACCATCCACACACAATGGCCTGACTGAACGGCTCAATAGAACGCTCACTGACATGATCTCAATGTATGTGGACATAGATCATCGGACATGGGACAGTATTCTACCATATGCTACCTTTGTGTATAATACTGCAGTGCAAGAGACAACACATTTCACACCATTTGAACTTGTTAACAGTCGGACAGTAACAACACTAGACACGATGTTACCTGTAAACAACAGCAGCAAAGACGAACCTAACGTTAGCAAGTACATAGAAAGGGCCGAAGAAGCACGGCAGTTGGCAAGGCACTGTATTGTAACAGCAATATGTCAACGCAAACCGGTAAAACCTAAGGCGAAGAGAGGTGCAGTACAACCACAAAGACAAAGTGTGGGTATGGATGCCTATACGTATGGCCGGTCTTTCGGAAAAGTTACTGCGCTGTTATTTTGGCCTCTATAGAGTACTTCGCCGGCTAAGTCCCTTAAACTACGAGGCAACTCCTGAAGCTCAAGTGTGCTCCACATGATGCAGGACTCGCCCAGAGGTCGTTTACATAGTACGAATGAAACCTTACTATGAAAGGCATTGAATAACAGAATTTCCACTGTGCTCAAGCCTAGCACCGGCCATACCCTGACCACTGTCCTTATAAAGCAGTTGACCTCTTTAGGCCTTTTCTACGCATCAGGATGATGCTTCTTTGGAGGGGAACTAATGTCGCCAGCATTGCGAGAACGAAAGGATGCCCGCTACACCTTAACTGTGTTCCAAAGAGCCGCCGCATCACAAGTGTCAAGCAAGGCACCGCAAGCCGACACTGGGCCTCATACCCACACCACGTGCTGAAAGACCAGCGGCTCGTGCTCGAGAATCGAACGACTGGCACGCAACAGGAGGCGACAAAGAAAAGAACGACGTGCGAGGAAGCGTAGCTCGAGGGACGTTTTTGTTGAGTGTAGAGTCTGTTGAGTTAACAGGCACAGGTTCGCCCAGAATAAACTCGTTTTCATAGAAACGGCTGTCTTAACTGTTGGTTACAATATGCTTGCACACTCGCAAAATTGTTTTCCACATGAGCTCAACATGCAACATTAACACTCCTGGAAATCCTGAAATAGAAGTAATTTGATTTCAATGGCTAAGAGTACAAATAAATGAGTCAGAGCCACAAATTTGTTTTCGAAAATAATTTCACCTTTCAGCTTTTATTGACCTAAATATGCCACCTGAACTTCACCACCTTAATGACTCTAGAACAACCAAAGAGATGTCTCTCCACAGATGGGAAAACAAGCCCTTTCATTCAAGGTACACTGTTTCAAGCCAGTCATATCAGACATGAAAGTTAAGCTAACACAGCTAAAATGTACACAACTTTCCTTTTTTTACATTTTGAATTGAATACAATGCAATTTCATGTCTGATCTTCAAAACAATATCAACCAGTGTCTTTTCAACATAATATACAATGTGCATTTGTAACTGCAGCACCTATGCAACCTATACAAAAGAACAGTATGGAGCTCACCACTGTGCAATTTCGAAACAGATCAAGAAGCAGAATACAAATCTATTTCAAAATTTGCAATAAAATCTGCAACTCTCACTAACTTCTGAGCAAACAAGCTTTTAGTCTGTACAAAGCTTGCATGATTAGTATTTGGAATGTGGGGTCTACAACAAAAGATACAAGATCGCCAGAAAGCTCTACACAGGGGACATACAGCTATGTTCATTCAAAGCAAGCCCAGTCCTTTTCTTATGGTTACAGTGAGAATTTCAACACCAATGTGAAAAATTAAGCTACAAAAGCCAAAAAGATGGTGCAAACTTGCCCCCATGCCAAAATAAAAATTAAAAACATTTTCCAAGTGCTATATCACACATCACTCAGAGATTACATGCAAGTGATTTAAAATATATACCAGAGCTGCAAAATTGCCACACACATTGCTTAAGCATACCAGGATGCCAAAAAAGAATATTTTCACACTGCATCTTCGAGGCTGCTGAGAAAAAGGATAAGCATCTCCAGTCTCCCACCTATTCGTACCCAACCGAAGAACATGCAACAGCTTAAATGAACACTTTTCAGCCCTGTACATAGTACTCCGCTTTACTGGCAAACAGCAGCACCGTCTTTGGTTGCAAGCACTCCTGAAAAACACTTGCACACAAAGCATGCACTTGCCAACCTCATCTTTTCCTCACCTCCAGAGTGACACCTATGTGGCAAGAGCTTCTCCCAGCAATGTGGTCTGAACCAGCAGTGCTTAGAGGGCACTTACAGAGCTGGTACCATCTATGTCATCATCGTGACTGGCAGTACAGCTGATGACCCGTTTTCAATCACTGGTGGTCACTTCAGTTTGAAGGGCAAATCCTTCTCTACAATCAACAGGCCTGTCATGCGTTGACAATGTGCCAACCTTTCACGATCAGAAGAAGACACCATAACCATAAACTTGCTCAAGTAATCCTTAGGGTGCCTTCATGTTTGTAGTAGATCACTGCTCCCACGAAGCAGCCTTCAATCACTGGTTCAGCCAATGCCATTGGAGAAGCCAGCCTAACCTTTAAAATGTCGACTATACAACACGAGAAATGCAGTTCTGACAGACAGAGCAGCTTTTGGTAGTGCCAAGAAGCCAGGATCCATCCAGCTTGGGCACACACGCACTACCACATCAGGCAAGTCCAGTGCGTGGGACATTTATGTACACATGGGCCAGCAGGTCCTAAGAGGAGGCTGTCAGCTGAGATGTGGTCGCAAAGCTCGACGCAGGCCTCCTGTGCTCATAGTTGACTAGCCGCCGGCCTACAAGGTACCTGTACAGCCACACACACCACACACATAAGTACAGCCACAGCCCATCCACAGTCACTGCCTCAGCCAATCAGAATACCATGTAGAGTAAAGCTTAAACTAAACTAAAATAAAGCTTGACATGTCTGGAGGGAAAATTAAAAATGTCTACACAAAACTATATTTCTTCATCTGTAGCACAATGGTGCAGTTGAATTAAACTGCAACTTAGCAGTGATGGATTGACCGTGATAACAAACAAACAAACAAACAAACAAACAAAAAACTGGACAAAATAGCAATTTACACCCCACAAGTTATTTCATTCAGCTTTAAAACTTGCACAAAAATGTTGCAAAAGCGAACTACTGCACCGGTGCTTTGTTCACTTACTTATCATTCTTGATGTGCTCATACAGTCGACAGAACTGGCGCACTTGAAACACCATGAATGCCACAAAGGCACAAAGTGCCAGCAGAGAAGGGTAGATTCGCCGCAGAACCAAATTTTGTGTCTCCACACTGCTGCCTGCAAAACAGAGGACATCTGCTTCAATTTGACAGTCCTTGGCACTTTCAATAAAGCTGCATGTTTACACAGGGCGCTTCAGCCAACTTTCACACAGCCTCAAAAAAGGCAGGTACAACCAGCTCAACAACCAGCACTGAACTCTTGAGCAACTAAAAATGTTTTTTGTGATTAGCCTAATTGGGAATTAAAGAATAATTAGCTACAATTTCAACGAGCAATCTAAATGCAAAGCCTTTAATGGAGAAGTTGCAAAGCAAATTGAAAAACAGCTGATCAATTTGTTTTCGTGAAGTACTAGTACATGGCTGAGGGTTAAATTTTTCAGAGCCGAAAATGCATGAGATCTGAAAGAAGTGCCATGTGACTAGGCATTGGGCAGCAAAAATGACGATTCTGAGGCTAATAAATTAAAGTGATGTTTGTTTCAGGTATGTGATGTGACATTCAAAAGTGACATATCTACAGGGAAAAGTGCTGAAGGATGGCATGAGTGAGAAACACAACACATATTGAGCACTGATGCGAGTTGAACACACACAGGCAGCACTCACAGAAGGTGTTGGCCTCTCACTTGCCCCGTTCTTGGCATTATACCCTTTAAACATGTTGCTTAACCAACTACAATAAATTCCCGTTAACTCGAAACTGTAAAAACAGAATAAAATATTCGAGATAAGCAGAGTTTCGAGATAAGCGAAATCACGAAACTAGAAGCCTGCTGGCCACGCATAGACCACATGGAGTCTTTTCAAGATGCCACCAGTATTATTCTGTCACTTTTGCACGTAGAGACACCAGACACGTCAGCATCTACGGGCAACGGCGTTACTGGCACTGTGCCAAGACAATTAATCTTAATGCAATATTTGAGGCCAGTCATCTGAGCATAACCAGTTCCAGACATCTAAAAAGCTGGCGCTGCTACTTTCTGCATAATAATGAATTCCAGACAATTACACTATGAAAACCAAAACTAAACTGCAGAAACGCACATTCGTCACGCCTTTAGCAGCTGGCCAAGAAATGCCCATGCTAAAATTAAATATTTAACATCCCTAAATTAAATTGCACAGTGGGTTATGAGGGATACAATTTGACCATTTGGGGTTCTTTAACGTGTACCCAAAGCACAGTACACAAGCATTTTTGCATTCCACCTTCATTGAAATGCAGCCTCCACAGGTATGAATCAAACCCTTGAACTCATGCTTAGCAGCTGAACGTCGCAGTCACTGATCCAGCATGGCGGGTGCTCTCAAATTATGCTATAACATGAACAGCTAAAATGGATATGATCGACATACAATGAGTAGAAAGAGATAGAGTAAAACATTTTGTGATGAGTAGTGTTTCAACACAAAGAGTGACATTCAATACTCCACCCTGTAGAACCCCCCTTTTCCATCATTCCAAACACAGTGCCAAGCTTTACTCAAAAAAGAAGTTTTCAAGAATGCTCTTCTGAATGGCAAACACCTGACCTTTTATACTCCATAGAGGTCCAAGTGCAGAATCATATTTCCAATGTAGTATCGCAAGCTGTTAGGTTTAAAAAAGATGGATAGGCAGTGCTGTCTTTGAACAAACGGCTCAAATTCTTCATTTGAGACTATTTTTATGCTTGTGAAGTGTATAGCTCTGAATCTGCACTGATATTTATCAAGTAGTCCATTTCGTTCTAATATGTAGTTAAGTCAATGATTCACCATTCTTTAGAAAGTTTTTCCTGCAGAGCTTGCCAGTGCAAATGGCTGCTAGCCAGATGCTTCTGAAGGATCCTTGCCTTGTTTTAAAAGGGGTAAAATAGTATACGCTTGCTTGCAAACACTTGAGTAATACCTTTTATCATTAAATAGTGCTAATAATGTATCCAAGTGGTCTCGTTGCAGGTTCTGCAGCATTTTGTAATGTATGCAAATTTGTCCTGTAGCCTTGATTTTATTTGATATGGCTATATATCATTCTTCAAATATGAAAGGTGAATTATAAGGGCAACAGTTTTGCATGTTAATAACTGGATATTTTTCTCCTTTTACATTTCATTAGCACTTTGTGTTCTTAAAACTCTTGCTTCACGTACAATAGATGATGATGATGTATAGTGTTTTTTGGCGCAAGGGCCAGGGATGGCCAAAGAGCGCCAAGAAATGGTATGGGGAAGTCAATGCTGCGATGTATGAAAGGTGAAAAATGTAACGAGGCTGTATAGGGGCCTAAAATAGTCACTGTAAGGTGTATAAAATACAAGTGTTAAAAGAATGCTAATGACGAGTGATTAGAGTGATGACCATAAAATATACGCTAGAGAGAAATACTAAAAAAAAATGCGTCGGTTCCATTAGCACTCCCACCTCACTGAGACCCTTGGGCACAAGGGCCTGGGGGACGTGCTCTACAAAAACAGTACGCTCGCAGCAATACCCTCTAGATAGAGGGAGGGCTACGAATCTCTCTGGCTAATAACATGCAGCACAATATCATTTAAAAACTTAAGCACTGCCTTGGTTTCAAACAGAGGTTCTGGGCCAAGAAACAGTGTCGGATGTAAGGGGATATTTTGTTAATAAGCTAAAGGAAAGTGTCTTCTACGCTCTGTTTCTGCTTCCCGGCACTCCAGCAAGACGTGGAGTACGGTCAGCCTTTCCCCACATCTGCCAGAGAGCAGGTTCAGCACCAGTTAAAAGGTATGAATGTGTACCATATGTATGTCCTATTCTAAGGCGGCAAAAGAGAACTTCAGTATGTCGTGACTTTATTAATGATGGCCAGTTGCCTAAAAGTGGCTTAATTACATGGAGTTTATTCAGTGTTTGTTCATCCCATAAGTGTTGCCAATAGTTTCTGAGTTTTCTGCGTAGAAATGGCTTTAAGTCTGTGGCAGGAACGGGTATGGACAAATTGCTAGGTTTTGTTGCTATGGAAGTTGCCATTTTGTCGGCAAGCTCGTTACCCTCTATATACGTGTGCCCAGGCACCCAACATATTACAACCTGTTGATTAGAGGCATACATATTGCAGAGCAGAGCATAGAGGTCGTTTACAACAGGATTTTTCTGTTTTTGTAGTGATTGTAACGTTTTGACGACACTTAGGGAATCTGTGAATATAATGGCCTTTGGGAGCTTTGCTTTCCTAATGAGTTTAGCAGCTGACAGTATTGCATAGGCCTCTGCCGTGAAGATACTAGTTTCGGGATGTAGAACGTCAGATTCCGAAAATGATGGGCCAACAGCCGCGTAAGATACGCCGGCTTGTGACTTAGACGCATCTGTGTAAAACTCTGGACAGCTGTACTTTGACTGAAGCTCTCGAAAGTGCATATGTATGTGCGCATCTGGGGCGTGTTTTGTTACGTCTACAAATGATGTATCACATTCAACAATTTGCCATTTCCACGGCTGTAACAGCTTTGCTGGCGCCATTAGAGGAGTTGTAAAGACTGAAACACCCATTTCCTCACTGAGGTTCCTTAAACGCAGTGAAAAGGGCCGCCTTATTGCAGGTCGGTTACTAAAGAGGGTGGCGCTAGTCATATCATTTATAGCTGAATAAGAGGGGTGCTCATTGTTAGAGTGTACTTTCAGATAATACAAGAAACTGGAGTACAACCTCTGCAGATGCAGTGACCACTCATTTGATTCTGCGTAAAGACTTTCTATTGGGCTTGTCCTGAATGCACCGGTTGCCAGGCGGATACCTAGATGGTGAACAGGGTCCAGTATCTTAGAGCGCTTGGAGTGGCAGACTGATACACTATGGCCCCATAGTCTAAGAGTGTGCGTATAAGGCTTTTGTATAGATTCATGAGGCACTTTCTGTCACTGCCCCATGTTGTGTGCGACATGAATTTTAAGGATGTTCATTGTTTTGTGGCATTTGTTCTTTAGGTGTTTTATGTGTGAAATGAAGCTTAGTTTGGAGTCTAAAATAATGCCTAGAAACTTTTGTTCGGTGTTCACAGGCAATCGCAGTCCAAGCAGCTCTATGTCAGGATCCGGGAGTAGGCCTCTCTTTCTTGAAAATAGAACGCAGGAACTTTTCAGTGGATTTAACCTAAATCCATTCTCGAACGCCCACGTTGACACTTTATTGAGGCCAAGTTGAATCTGTCGCTCACAGACTGCGAGATTACAGGACCTGAATCCTATTTGCACGTCATCAACATAAGTAGAATAAAATATATTTCGTGGCATGTACGCACGCAAAGAATTCATTTTTACTATAAACAGAGTGCAACTAAGTACACCACCTTGTGGTACACCAGTTTCCTGAATAAATGGCCTAGACAGGGCATCGCCAACTCTAATACGGAATGTACGATTGGATAGGTAACTTTCAATTATATTAAGCATATTACCACGGATGCCCATTTCTGAGAGATCCCTCAAAATACCATAGCGCCAGGTTGTGTCATATGCTTTTTCGATGTCAAGAAACACGGCCAAAAAGAATTGTTTGTGGACAAAAGCGTTACGAATGCATGCTTCAATGCGGACGAGATGGTCGGTTGTGGAACGACCTTCTCTAAACCCACATTGATATGGGTCAAGTAATTTGAATCATCTTTTCAAATAACTTGCAGATACAACTTGTTAATGCTATGGGCCGGTAACTTGCGACTGAGGACGGATCTTTTCCTTGTTTCAAGATAGGTACTACAATAGCTTCTTTTCATGAATCTGGAATGTACCCTGCTGCCCAGATAGTGTTGAAAAGGGACAGTAGTGCTACTTGCGTGTCAGGATGAAGATGTTTAATCATTGTGTACATGACTCTATCAGGTCCCGGGGCAGATTTCAAACAAGTGTTCAAGGCAGCTTTGAGCTCGGCAGTTCTAAATGGTAGGTTGTAAGGTTCATTGGGGCGACATTTACGGTTCATCGCCTTATTTTCCGCTACTGCTTTGTGTTTGAGGAATGCCTCTGAATAATTGACCGAACTGGATACATGCTGAAAATGTTCCCCAAGTGCGTTAGCCTGGTCTTCAAGGCTGTCGCCTTGATCGTCCACCAACGGCAATAGGTAAGGTTCCCGACTTGATAATTTGCGTAGTCTGTTCCACACTTTTGCTTCCTGCGTGTAGGAGTTTATGCTCGAGATTAATCTTTCCCAGCTGTCTTTTTTAGCTTTACGTCGCGTTCTCCAGCCTTGCGACTTCACGTGTTTGAAATTTAGGAGATTTTCTGCGGTTGGGGACTTTCGCAGCAAGCCCCAAGCCTTATTTTGCTTCTTACGAGCAGTCCTACAATCTTCATTCCACCAGGGAACACGCCTCTTTTTTGGAGCACCGTTTGTTTGTGGTATGCACTCGAATGCGGCGTCAGTTATAAAAGCGGTAAAAAAGGTGACAGCATCGTTGATATTAAAATCGTTAAGAGCATTTCGAGGCATCTGTGTCATTTGGTGAAATTTTGCCCAATGAGCGGATTCTCATTTCCATCGAGGGGTCCGTGTAAAGAGATCATGTTGTTCTGATGTTTTAAGACAAATAGGAAAATGGTCACTGCCATATAGGCTTTTAATTACGTCCCATTCCAGGCAGGGCAGAAGTGTGGCAGAGCAGATAGCTAGGTCTATCGCAGAGTAACTGTTGTGTGTCATACTGTAAAATGTCGGCTCTTTCTTATTCAGTAGGCATACACCGGAGTTCAAGAGAAACTGTTCTATCATGCGGCCCCTCGCATCACACCGCGGGTCACCCCAGAGCGGATTGTGTGCGTTGAAATCACCGATTAGGATAAATGGCTCCGGAAGCTGGTTTATGAGAGATTGGAACTCTAATCTGTTGAGTTTATAGTCAGGAGGGATATACATGGAGCAGATTGTTACAAGCTTTAATTATTAAGTACAATCGCACGAATGGCAACAGCTTCGAGAGGGGTTTGAAGCATCAGCTGCTGGCTAGCAATAGAGTTTACAGTGATGATTGCGACACCACCTGCCGAGGCAAGGGCATTATCGCGATCTTTACGAAATGTGACATACGAATTTAGGAAGTTTGTGTTGATTGATTTTAGGTGTGTCTCTTGGATACAGAGTACTTTGGGGTTATATTTTTCTGGCAGTTCCTTAATGTCATCAAGGTTACGCAGTAGACCTCTAGCATTCCACTGAAGGATCTGCGTCGCCATAATAACAAAAAAAAATAGAGGTGAGGTGTACTCTGCATGCCAAGATTTCAACATTTATGTCATGCTTTTCTTTCCGGGACCTGTTATTCGCGGCTTTTTTTTTGCGGCACGCTCAAGAGAGCTGCGCCGCTCATTTGACACCGATGGTGCCGAGAGGCTTGGGTTTGTGTCCATTGCCTCCTGGGAGGCACTGGATGAGCGCACTGCGCGCGAAGTGACATGTACTTTAGGCCTCCCCTCACGAGGAGAGGCGCTTAGGACCACCGAGCCACTAGGCTGCTGGCCCGTCTTCGAAGATGGCAGAGCGGCATCTCCCTCGACCGCCTTGGGGGCGGGAGGCGGAGCCGCCGGCCCTACATGCAAGGTCCGAGCTGTCGCCTTCGACCGTTGTGACACTGCCCCCTTGTGTGCCACATCGGCGTACATAGTGCACTGCACTATTGAGAAACGCTTTCGTGCTTCCTTGAACGAGATGTTTTCTTTGATTTTCAGTGTTATTATTTCTTTTTACTTTTTCCAAGCAGGGCAAGAACGAGAGTATGAGGGGTGCCCACCGTCGCAGTTTGCGCAGTGGAGTTCGTTGTTACAGTCGTCAGCGGGATGGTCATGGTCACCGCACTTAGCACAGGTGAGCCGCCCTCGGCAGCTCAGAGATCCGTGGCCGTACCTTTGGCACTTGAAACTGTGGGGGTCTTCCCCAACCCGTAGCGCGTGTAATCGCAGCTACGCAGGGTTCGGGCGAATAAGGCAACAAGCGAGTCAACTCAACAACGTTTATTGCTGTCAGCAATAAAACACACTTGCAGAGGAAAGTCCGCTCTGTATAACAACTAATAAAACAGGCTTGCCTCGTCGCGTGTGGTAGTCACGCAAACGAGGTCACTCACGGCTTTCAGCAGGTAAAATCCGTATCGGCAGGTAGGTCAAGCGAGGTCAGAGAGACCCGGGGGTCTCTCAGTCGCGCTCTTTTATATCTTTTTACCTTTCCGCGAGGGGAGTGTCCTCCTCGCCCGCCGGATACTTTCCCTCTTCCCGCGCGGGCGCGCGCGTCGCGAGAGGCGAGCGAGAACCGGGAGAGGGCAAAGTGCATTTCTCCCGTGTCCGCCCGGCTCCCGCGGCGCGCGTTGTGCGCACACGAGATGTCCGCCCGGCTACCGCCGCGTGTGCTCCGTTCGCACGCGACGGGCGAGCGCCCGCGGGAGAAGGTGGCAGCGTGTGCTCCCCCACAAAACATCTCCGTGGGTTTGGTATATATGGCCTGACGGGTATTTTGATATATCCTGTTTCGATGTATTCAGGAAGTCTGCTCGAGCCAAATGTCAGAATTAAGTGCTTGGTAGGTATTTCTTTGTCATCATGGCGTATTTTGATTCTTTGCACATCGATCACATTGTGCTCTTTCCATCCTTCTAGCAGTTCCACTTCACTAAAGTCGATCAAGTCGTCGTCTGAGACTACCCCACAAACAGTGTTATGTTCATGGACTTATGCTGCGTGACTGTTATCGGAATGTCCCCGATTTTCTTGAGTCGTCAATTTATCGTGTTGGCTTTTGCTGCAGATTTCGAGAAGCAGATCTCCACTTGCCATTTTTGTTGCTTTGTAGCCTGGGCCAAGCTTTTCTGCAAGGCATTTGGACATAAGGAACGGGGAAATTACTCGAGCTGATTTTTCTTGTTGTTGACTGTGCAGTACATGGAAGCGAAGAAAGTTTTCTTTGGTTTGGCTCAGGAACTGAAACGTGACATCGGTGCGCCCTCTCTTGAGAGAGCGACCAGGTAGGGGAGGAAAGGGAGTACCCATTACTTAATTTCTTGTTATTCAGCAGCGATGGTAGCCACCCACCACCGAGCCCAACGAGGGGACGCTACAAGGTTTTAGTCACACTCGCAGACGCCAGCTATACATCACTGCTATAACCTAATATAATAGACCCAAGGTTGGATGTACTACACCAGGTTAACCCTTGCTGCCTGAAAGGTTGGAAGTAAAACGAAGTAAAGAGAAGACAGGACAGATGGAAAGTGTGAGAGAGAAAGATGAAGGCTGGAGGGAGAGAGAGACAAGGAAGAGGCAACTACCGATTTCCCCCGGGCGGGTCAGTCCGGGGGTGCCGTCTACGTGAAGCAGAGGCTAAAGAGGTGTGTTGCCTCCGCCAAGGGGCCATAAAGGTCCAAACACCCGGCATCGGTTCAATCCCCAGGATCCCCTATTCCCCGGAGACGGCTAAGCCACGCATGCTTAGACGTGGGAAGGTCCAACCCTCGTGTGCTCGGGTACGTGGTGGCGCAACTCACCAAACGCCTGCTTGCGCAGACGCCCCTGCGGGGTACGTACAATAGAAGCTTCCTCCTAAACTTAAGTTCAAAGATCTCCCGTGCAGCCCGTCCCTTTGCCAGCAGAACTGTTCACAATGATGGTTATTCATCACCTCTGCTTGTTTCTGAGGGCACCCAACAGTAACTGATATACAACTGTGTGCACTGAGCAAATGAATAATTGGGTGCATAGTAGTTAGACATTTCTGTAATGCACAATGGTGCAACAGCCAATAGGATTTGGAGCAATTTTTGGAGCAGAAAAATGTTACTTTGGAGCAGGAAAATCCAAATTTGGAGCAGGTTACGGGGAAAAAAACCCTCTGTTTTGGAGCAGTAAGTTCCAAATTTGGAGCAGTTTCACAAAGAACGCTTACTCATAAAACACCCTAAAATTTACCCTGCATAATAAATGCAACACCAAACTTTGCATTGGATTTCTGGGAGTATATACGGTAACTCACATTAGCAGTGTAGGTGAGGGCAGGGGTGCGATCGGAGATCGTCGTTTGGAGCGCACATTCAGTTTCGCCGTGCACGGCCTGGCGAAATTGAACGCGCGCTCCGAACGACCTCGATCGCGCCCCAGCAGTGCACTGCACACAACTTTTTCCGTCAAACATGTGGAAAGTACACATGCATTTCTTCGTGAGTGGTTCCCTTTTGTTGTTTTTTTTTTCGTTTTTTTTTTTCTGACGACGTGTTGCGACGTTCCGGCGGTAGTCAAAACATGCAGCGACTGTTTGACAATCTTTTGGTGTTTCGGCGGTGGCCTCCAGTTTCGGATACTATGGACTTCGGATAAAACATTTTTTTTTTCGGATTATCAGGGTCCGTTGTAACAAAAGTCGACTATATATATATATATATATATATACACACACACACACACACACAGTTGAGTACCGCTACAACGAAAATCACGGGACATGCGAACAATTTCTTTGTGGCGGAACTTCGTTGACGCGAAATTAGTACGTATATACCGTATTTTCCAGTGTATAAGTCGCGGTTTCTTTCTGAATTTTTTGCCAGTGCGTCTTATACACCGTTGCGACTTGTGTACGTTTCTTTCGCCGGCAAAACTGCCGTCAAAATCGGATTGGAGGCTATGGCCACGCAAAGCACACTGGGTTGACCTCCTCTGCCACTTAATTGCTATGGGTTCTGTGCGCGCTATCAAGTTCCCGCACGCGTGTGAGGACGGAGCAGCAGCGCAAGGGGCGGCAGGCCGACCGCGAATCAACCGACACTGAAGTTGTCGCATCTACAGATTGCTTTCAAGATACGGCGCATGCCATTGCACAAACTTCGCAGTTGCTACCAGAGTACAAGCCAACGCCCTCCCTCCCGCGATACCCTCCCGCAATACCATCCCGCAATACCATCCCGCTTTCCTCCTCTGTGCGTGATTCGGCTCACCGTCGCACGAAGACGATGTTATCGCCTTTGGACTTTATACGGAACATCGCGGCGACCAAGATTGCAGAAATGCGCCTGGTGTGCCTTATCATTGCTATCGCAATTATGTAGGAATGACACCCATACGCTTGCACGTGACCCGCATTTACAGGGTGAAACGTCACTATTTTTTTTTTTTATCGTATACCGAACAGGTGCGCCTTGTACACCAGTACGACTTATATATATATTTTTTTTGAAGAACTGTCATGTTTATGAGGGTGCAACTTATACAAAGGTGCGAGTTACAGACCGCAAAATACAGGCACAGTGTAATAAGGGTGAACGAAAGCCGCGAACGAAACCGAAACCATCGTCCGGGAGGAAATCTGCGATGGCGTGGAGGCAACGGTTGCGACGTACTAAAGGCGTTCAATGAAGTGTCAACGTTACGAAAGAATGCATTTCGCGCCGCAGTTACAGCATTTTTCGTGCATTGCGGCCGACACCTAACTCAAAGCACGTGCCCGGCCAATCGCAAAACACTCGCTTCGCGGCACATGCACCGTCGCAATGAAGCGGTTTGAATTATCTCAATTTCATTCATATTTATGACAAAGTCGGCAAGCTTGGCAAGCTTGCGCTTACCAGAAGTTTTATTTCCAGAAGTCGGTCAGCCTGGATTTCTTACGCTTCACGGCAAGCAAAGGCGTTACGCAAGTCCCACAGTCCGTTAAAAGTGCATCGTAATGTCATTGTAACGGAGAAAAATGCTGGTGGGGCATTTTGGCGCAGCATGGCACAATTTCGACATATATCACGGTTTTGGCGCAGCTTGGCGCAAAAATACGAAACTGTATCAAATTGGCGCAATTGGCGCAGCTGTTACACCCCTGAATGCATCTTGTCAACTTTCTTAAAAAGAGAATCGTTCTGTGCCACAGATCACCCCACATGGTCATTACAAACTAGGGATGTGCAAATATTTGAAGCTTTCAAATAATAAATCAGATTAAAAAAATCCTTTTAGATAAAATAAATTCTATTCAATTTGGTCTTCAAATTGAATACTAAGAATTATTTGTAAATATATGAATATTTTTCTAATGGTTTTCAAATATTTCAGAATCATAAACTGTGCTGAATCAAACATAAAATTGGAGAAAAAATAACTTTCATTCTCGGGGCCATAGTAGGTATAAAACATACAAAGTTATATAGTGCAGCATGCTCAGGCAGCCAGACTTTACTGGCTAGGCGAACGAACTACACATTTGTTCCTAATAATCCATCAGTGCTTTTAATAAGTGAGGCTTCATAACATACAAAGAAATGAATGACAGAAACTTGCTAATGTTATTATTGCTGATATGTGGACACTGTTTTTATAATACTGGTGAGAACTGCTGTTCAATATTCGAAAACTATATAGAAAATGTTCAACATTTGATTTGCTTTAGGTACCATATTCGATTCGGTCTCAAAAATTACTATTTGCACACCTCTATTACAGACCAACATACGCCATTCATGTCCCAAGCATTCACAAGCCCCTTCAAAGTCATGACAAAGCATGCTGCCACTTTTTTCTGCCATCCACAAACAAGTGGCCTGGCAGAGCATGCAAACTGCACCTTAATCGATGTACTAGCTTGTTCTGTGTACTAGCTTGTACTAACACTGACTGGGCCACCTACTTTCCAATGTATGCTTTTGTGCTTAAATTTATGCCCTGGCAGTAGACAACCGGGAATTCATCCTTTGAGTTGCTATATGGGTGAAAAAGTAGTTCTTCCAGACTAGTCACTGCTCAGGAACACTTCTAAACCAAGCTGATGCCTTCACAGTCCCACTTTTGTTCAACAACTCCAAGAGAAAGGCACAAAAACAAGAGAGATTGTAACCCAAAAGTAGAATGTCACTACCGCACATTTGAAAAAACATAGTACCTGCAACAGCCACGTTCAGGAGTGGGACTGTCCAAAGTAATTTTGGCGCAATTTCTGGAGCAGCTCAAAATGCATTTTGGAGCAGTTTGGAGCAGACAAAATAGCATTTTTGAGCAGCTTGGAGCAGACTAAATTTCATTTTGGAGCAATTTGGAGCAGATAAAATTTCATTTTGAAGCAGTTTGAAGTATAAGCAGGCCAATCTGAATTTTGGTGGAATAATTGAATATGGCAGCGCACTTTAAAACCCCGGCTGGAAGGCGCTAACACCTTCCATAATCCGTTTCCGGTCGAACGGCGGCTCGGTGCATGCTTTCCTGTAAAGCCGGAAACATTGGTTGGACAACGATCAAACTATATATTCCCGTGCCTAGGCTCATGACGATGGCGGAAAATGTTCTCAAGTTATGCAGTCCAATCGACGCTGTAACAAAATTTCGGGGTCACCATATGTCACCGCAGACCAAGAGAGCCGCAATCATGCAACCCCAGGCTGTTATAACGTAAAGCTATTCCAATCTGTTTTTGTGGAAACTCCAGGCGCATTTCTGGCGTCGCCGTGATGTCCCATACAAAGTCTAGGGGCGATAACATCGTCGCCGCGAGCCGTATCATGTATGTGCGAGTGAAAGCGTGAGGATGGGCCGACGAGGGTGAGCCGATGATGGCGGCTGAATCTCACGCGTGCGAGGAAGGAAAGCGGGGACGAAGCCCAGCTTCTTCCATCGTGCGTAAAGTACCAGGGGGGGGGGGGGGGGGTCGTTATACTCCGGCGGCGGCTGCACATGGCGCGGCAGTGCAGGCCGTATCTTGAAAGCGATCTGCGATAGGGACAGAGTGCGAGTGCTGATAGCTTCGTGTGTGCTGTTTTCCGCCGCTTAGTTCGCGCTGAAGCGAGGCAGCCCAAAGTGAATTCGCTCGCTGCTGCTGCACGCTTGCTCACTCCAGCGGTCTTGCAGCGAGTTTCTGCGGTAATTAAGTGAAATGTGTTCATGTTTGCTTGTGTTAATTTAGTGAGTGAACACATGTTTACAAGTTTATACGTCAGATAAAACTACTATCCTTGCTTCTTATATGTCTGTCTACTAATTTGCTATTGCAATCGATGCTTTGCCTTTCGGGCAATACCCCTGCGACTTTTTATTCCAAATCTGCCATTAGCTCTTCGTGATAGGCCAAAATGGCTCCCGTCTTGCCCATATGGGCATAAAAACAGATTGGAATAGTTTTATGTTATACCGGCCTTGGGGACACAGACGCCCGCCCGCTACACCCGCTGCACCCGCTGCAGCATGTGCCTCCGAAATGTCTAGTTCGCTCGCAGCGTTCACAGCCTACTTGTTGTTTTGCACCTCAGCTAGGGAGCGCTGCGCAGCTCGGCCCACTCAACCGCATTCTAGTACATTCTAAACACAGCCACCCTAGCCATTCCGAAAGCAGCAACAACAGCCGGCAGCGGCCGCGGCGCGCCGGCCGGGAGCGTTGAAAAGTCCATTGTTGTAAGCGCAAAAATTATGAGAAACTCTGCGCGAGATGCCGTCACGCGGTGTGGTTAATGTGGATGGCTGCACTCTTTTTCGGAGAACGAATCCGCTCGCTGTTCGTGGCCACTGCGAAGCCGTTCTGGAGCAGCGTGGCGCGACTTTGGTCAATTTTCTGTGTTTGGCACAAGAATTTGCGTCCGTATCAAAAATGCACAATTAGCGCAGGAGTCCCACCACTGCACGTTTTCTCCAGAGGAACTAGACCTGCTGCAATATCACAAACATCAATAGGGGTAATGCACCAAGTTTTTTCCCCTCACTACACCAGACCTTTATGCGTGCTTACACACTGGGTCCCAGTGACCAGCCAGCTACTGACTTTACATGAAGACAGAGCACACAGCTTCCCAGCATGTATGTCCTGTGAAGCCCAACAATGCTTCCCAAAATTCTGCTATAATGTCCGTCCTGGAACAGACAGCCTTTTCGGGAGAGGAGTACATATGTAGTGGATAAAGACGACATTGTGCACAGGGGCGGAAAATAGTTCTTGAGAAAATGGTAGTGTCCATAGGAGGTACCTTCCACATTAAAGTTTAGAGATAGCCCCAATTCGGCCCTCCTACAATGTGTACATCTTAGTCAGTGCCAAGTGTGCTCTGCTTGCAAGTTAGTTTTTCACAAGCATCACAGCTTTTAAATATTGCGTGCCTGTAAACTATGAAAAGCCATCATTAAAAAGTGGTTCTGCTTTTGCTCTACTTATCTTCACATCTTCTTTTATGTGCAGCTTTGTGCCAATTACACTTGCTTTCATATTTCTCAATATACTTCACTTTGGTTCCAACCCCGAGTTTTGAATATCTGAATGAAACTATTATATAAAACAAATGTACACTGTACAAAACTTTCTGCTACAGTATCAAGGAAGGAAGTTGAACAGCTTTCATGACGACATAGAAAGGCGCCACCTAGCACTGTGAAGATAAGTGGCACTCCCTCCCATAGTAAATGAAGCAATGTGTTTTTGATAGAATATCAGGAGAGGCCAACTGACCAAATGCAGGCACCAAGCTGGTGGCCAGCAGGTAGGGTACAGCCAGAGCAAGGCCCAGCACCACCACCACAGGGACAACAAGATCCAGAACTACCAGGCGCAGGTTCAACTGTCGCACACCATCCTGGTACATCTGCACAATGCAAGGAACATTTGCCCAGCCCACTATATTTCTAGACACACTATTTGTTTTGTAAGAGAGCACGAAGGAACCTGACAGTTATAAATGTACTTGCTTACCATTAATTTGCCCCACCTTTTAACTTGAACTTGTTTAAAGGTTCTAGAATATGCCCATGCATGGTTAAAATTTTCTTATTTAAATACCGGACAATTTCAACTTGCAAATCAGTTCTGTGGAAACCCGCAGAGTGGAGGAAAGTTTCCTCCACCCTGTGGGTTTCCACAGAACTGATTTTGCAAGTTCAGCATCCCAATGCCCAGAGTTGTCAATTAATTCGCCCTCACTCTGCGATCGGCTAGCCTCCTGGTTAGCTCAGATGGTAGAGCGACCACCCCGGAAAGGCGCTGGTCCCGGGTTCGTGTCCCGGACCAGAACGAATTTTTCTTCAACTGCGAGGCTTTCTTTCTGAGAAACATGTATGGGTTTTCTTTGTATCTTTGTGCTACAATTCGGGTGGATGCCAATTTTTCCCTTTCAATTTGAACTAATTTGGCATGTCTCATTGGGGTCAAACTAAATAAATATAACTGTATTTACATTTATTTCATGGCTTTTGACAACTTCCTGATAAGTACAGAAATGCTCAACTGCAACCATAGCAATAATGTAAATCTTTCGGTGTTAACTTAAGGGAGGCCCAAAAACAAAGCTGAATAATACCAGGTGTATCAATGAAGATTAAATATTTTTGAAGACAGTGCAGTGGAGATTCTTTTCACATTATAGTAGTGGCCAGACATCAGAAAATGTCTGATAATCACTTAATGCTAGTTAATTGTATAATCATCTTTCCATTAATTACTTTAGTGATTATGCCGCAATTGCAAGCTGAAGTTGGCCAGTCTTCAATCTGCGTCCATTAAGTCCACAAAGTCCATCTTTTAAGCCTCAAATCTGAGTAAATAAATATTCACCTAGTATTATTGTGCAAGGCAGTGGGAAATACTTTCCACCAGATTTATACACTACAAGACTGCATAAGAAATTTAAAAATTTTCCATGTCTTTTTGGAGAGCATTTCCTTGAAAAAAAAAGTAACAAAGTAATGCTTGCATATTGCCTACAAAAAATGTGCTCATTAAAGGGTTAAGAATATTAGATCATCATCACTCGACTAATGACCTATACAGAGATGGTGGTTCAGATACTGTTATTAGAGAGTTTTAGAATAGGGGCCACAAACGTTTTGGGGCCCCAAAGAAATAGCGTCGAAGCCACTGCGAATGCGTGAGATGCAAACTGCATTTGGATTTTGCGTCGGGCACACTATTTTACTGATTTAGCAGCAGCCCCAAAAGCTGCCCCAAAAGCTTTGTGTCAACAAACATGGCGGCGCCCATCGAAGCGACGGCTCGAACCGAGCACCAAACTGGGCTCGATTCGTGGTAATGCGTGAAGTTCGTAAGCCAGGAGAAGTGACTGCGGTTATCGCTTTCTCTCAACTAACATGTGTAATGAAGATTGATTCATTAGACGCTGCTGATTCCGAATACGATTGTCGATTTCATGGCTCGTAGGCCTAACAGTGAAGGCACGTAAAGTTGGTTACTCAAAATTAGGCGCAACAAATCGCTTGCTGCTAATTGTAAATTGTAATTATAAGCAAAAACATGAAATGAAAATTACTCTTCTTATCATAAAATGGTATAGTTCATTTTAATATTTATAATACTTTTTATTTGACACCGTAGTGGCGCTGCAAGCGCATGACGCTATCCGCAAATGCAAAGCCCTATTCTAAAACTTTTCACACTTGCATGCCCCAACGCTAACACCCGCAAAGCTCTTTGGGGCCCCAAACTTTTGGGGCCCCTATTCTAAAACTCTCTATTTTCTGCCGGTCTCACCAGAGATGCATCATATCTTCGAAATAAATATTTGAGTCACTTGAAACACTACTTAAATAAAAAGAATAAACACCCTTGAACAACGAAAACCTTACCTCGTCAATGACTCGCTTGAGCCACCAGTTGGGGCCCATAAGTGTTACAGCACAAATTATCTTCGTATGCAACACACCAAGTGCCCAATCCTGCAAAAGACAGGCGACAGCTATACACCATGCTGAGGTTCACAGATTCATACTTGAATGTGTTCAAAACAGGATGGCGATTGAAATCAGACCCATGCTCTATTTAACATGGAACAATTATTCACTTTGTTCACAGCATCAAAAACCACTGTTAATCTCAAGTCTCAGAGTATGACGTACATTGGATTTGCACAGTATATTTTGCTAATGTTTCAGCTGGTGGACCAGCCTTCATTTCAGATAATCATCAGGTCCGTGTACAACTTCAGTCAATATTGGTCAAAAAAGTCACCGTTTCACCCAAAAGGCGAAGCATAGATTGCGATAGCAAACCAGTGGACAGCTATACGAAGTAATGACAGTAGTTCTATCGGCCATATAAATTTGTAAACATAGGCATACTAACTCAATGAACATGCATGGTATCACGCGCGCACAAGCAAACATGAACACATCTCGCTCGATGACCGCGGAAACTCGCTGTCAAAACGCTGGAGTGAGCGTTTTGACAGCGAGTTTCCGCTCACTCGCGACGAAGGTGCTGCGTCTCGCTTCAACGCGAACTAGGCTGGGAAAACACGGCGCACGCCGGACTGCGTTCGATCATATAATTCCTATCGCAATAAAAAGTAAAACTTGTTTTATCTAGGGATCTTAGGGGCGAAAAGCGCTGAGCGCCGCCATGAGTGCGCACACGCCCCTTGACAGTTCGCTTTAAGCAGAGCAGCTTATTCGAATGCTTCAACATAATGAAATTCTTGATATAACGCCGTATTTAACTTTTAATAACTTCTCCATAGAACATGTATTCAGAACCTCAATATAACGAAGTGTGTTTATATATGACTACAATATAACGAAATAGTAGTATCGAAAAAAGTAAATAGTAGTATTGAAAATAGAGACAATATATGCAAACTTCGGCAGATGGTCAAATTATAACAGCTGCTTGGAAACCACCTTTCAAATCGCGCAGAGCAACTGCTGAAGAGGAGTAGCCTCATGTTTTGTATAAAGTTTAAGTGCGATAAGATCTTATCGTGCCCCGCGCGCTGTATGCTTCGGGTGCGAGTGAAAGCGTGCGAGCGCCTTCTTCCCGCACCAGCAAAAAGAGGGGAGGGAGGGGAGCAAGCCCGCGGTATCACGATCAAGTGCGCACGAGTGGAGGGGGGCAGCAGGTTGGCACGTCTCCTTTTCTAGGCGGCCATGGCTGCCCATTGCAAATGGCTGTCGGTGCGGCTGATGGGATACGCAGCCGCGCACCCTATTTTAAAGGTAATCCACCGTGTGCAAGGAGTGGGCGTGCCGAAATGGCATGGTATCATGTGCACTGTCTTACAGCGTTTTTACTACTGGAGATTGCGTAATCTCCGAGTTTCAGAGAGGCATTGAAGCAAGGGGTAAAGGAAGCATTTGCTCCCCCCAGTCGGCGCTTTTCATGATAGCACCGTGCCACAGCGGGCAACACTATCTGCCTCGGGGGTGGAGTAGACGCGAAAGCGTGGCTGGCTTCGCTTCGTATTGCCGACATGAAGATATCGACATGGCATGAAACGTATCTTTAGTCGCCGACTCTCAAGTTTAACAAAAAGATTTTTTTTCTCTCATTCAAGTTTGCTTTTTGCGATTGACCGATAATTCTGAAAATCTTGCGGCCCCTTCCACGTAAGAAAAATTTGCTGGTGACTGTACTTATTATCATAAATGGACAAATTTCAATGTAATGAAATTTCGATATAATGAAGCAAATTACCAGTTTTACCGACTTCATTCAACCACTTCACAACATCCCACGGCCCTAATTTTCCATTGAACAGATATCCGATATACACTTGAACCTTGTTATAATGAAAGAGGATATAATGAAATAATGGTTATAACGAAGTAAATGAAATTCCCTTTGAAATCACTATAGCGATCCATGTATTTAAAAAAAAAAATGTCTTAACAAAGTGAAATTACCCTACCAATGAATATAATGAACTGGATTCTTCTCCGAAACAAAAAAATACCCGACCGTTGCGTGCCAAGTATATCGCTTTCCACCGGATTCACCACTCAATCGCCGCGGCAGTTCAAAACTCCCGCGTCAAATACATCGTCGAGCAACACCGGTCTTTCTCACCGTCGCGCATATTGCGCATCTGTGCACAAGCAGCAGCTCACAATCGCACTTCTCCACTGACCTCTCTCCTGCGCGTGCCTGGCTGCGCGGCCACGCGCAGCGGTGCAAACGATTAGTGCATTCACTTTGGCACGGCGCGAGCAGGCGCACCTGGATGTGGCCTCCAAGATCTCTCCGGCGCAATCTCGGTGGTCACGTGCAAGCCTGAGCCAGTAGCGCCATGCTGCGCAGCTACGCACAGCGGTAGGTAATTATTCTGCATTCTCTTATTTCTCTACGGCGCGCTGAGCAAGCAGCCGCAGCTGGGTCTGGCCTCAGAGACCTCACCGACACAATCTCAGGGGTTATGCCATGGCTATGCATTCACTTGTCCCTCTCCTTGCGGCGCGCCACGCCGAATGGCAACTGGACGTGGCCTCCGAGATCGCATTGGCATCGGTGCAGACTTGGAGGCCACGAGCCGGCTGAGCCAAGCCGGCGCGGCAAAGTTCGCTTGTCTCCTCGATCACACAGTGGAGTGCTGTGTTGTGTGCCACGTGCTGTGTTGTGTGCCACGTGCTGCTCGACCGCGACGAGCCAAGTGGAAAGCGGACTTGCAAGACCATCACAATGAAAGAGAAGGCAGTAATCTATAGGCTGTTGCGTCAGGTGCTAGGTCGCGTGTTGCACCCGTTGAAGATTATTTTGTTGCTTTATTCAAATTCCATCAGATGAATGGCCGTTTAGTGGTTACGCGGGCCGCAAAGCTGTCTTCTTAATTCCATGTTTACAATTGCACACCCCAATGGGCATAATGGATATAATGAAGTAACAGATATAACCAAGTAATTCCAGCTTCGTTCAACTTTGTTATAATGAGGTTCGAGTGTAACGGACCTTTCTCTATGGGTTATTACAGTTTGTTGTAGTGACCATTAACTGTTTTGTTCTTCTTTCTGGGGTTTTACCTGGCAAAACCAGCTCTGATTATGAGGCACGCCGTAGTGGAGTCCTCCGGATTAATTTTGACAACCTGGGGTTCTTTAACGTGCACTACAACGCAAGCACACGGGTGTTTTTGCATTTCGCCTCCACTGAAATGCGGCCACCACGGCCAGGATTCGATCCCGTGACCTCGTGCTCAGCAGTGCAACGCCTTAATCACGAAGCCACCGTGGCAGGTCTATCATACCATAGGCATATTGTTAGGCACATTGCCAAAGAAGCAGCAGGGTAAGTCTGCAACATACTCACATGCCAGAGGTAGAAGAGAGGAGTGGCACTGAGGGGCACTCGAAGAGGGATTATCACCACCAGGTCGAACAGCAGCCCCATCAGTAGTGGGATAAGACCCAGCAGCAGGCTCATGGCTACCAGGGACTTCACTGACTGTGAACATGATAGAACATGATCAGCCAGAGCACAAGGGCTTGATACAAAGCTCCTCCATATTGGAAGCTGACTGAATACAAGCACTGTGTATATGATTACTGGGCACTTCCTTCACATGTTTAACTCACCTTTTCCCATGAGCAAGAAACAAAAAGCATGCACAAAGCCCTAATTCACAGGGATTTAACTTGTGTTTGTTGTACCCTTGTGTTTCTCTCTCCCACCCCTAGCAACTAACCTGCATACCAACTAACCTGCACAGAAACACACTAACAAAGGGTCACTCACAATAAGCATCCAGGAGTGAAGCTTGCTGAGAATGGTGTTCCAGCCCCGAGGCAGCCAGCTGCACAGCAGGGTGAGGCAACGTAGAGCCAACCAACACGAGTAGAGACCACAGGCTGCTGTGTAGAACTCGTGCACTCGACCACCAGGCATCAGCACCATCATCACAAGGCGACCCATGCTCACTGCACATGGGACAGAATGATTAAAAAATAATACTAGCTACTGGAATATTCACAATGATGAAAAAAGAATACTAATTACTAGGATAATAAAATTTGAAACCATCACCCTGCAGCAGCAGGTGCGGGGTTTCAAAGGAATCAGTACCCATTCTCACTCAGATTATTCAGTAGATTGTTGCACAAACACGCACACATGCTCTGGGGAATGCTGGATGAGCCAATATGTGATCCACTCTGCTGCAGTTCTCTCTACCAAGTTTCGGAAAGCTGCTTGATATCACCTGTCCACTATCACACAGTTGTTGGAAGAAACCTTATGCACGCTTAAGGTAGTACATGTATTTACTGTGATGTCGCTTTTCTTTATTGTTCTTTATTAGTGGTGGGACACATTAGGAAGATGCAAATTTGTACTTGCCAGTAGTGCATACTACCAATTAGTGCCTTAGCAATGCCATGTTCCTGCCAGGTCTGGTTGAGGTCTGACTGTATATCCTCATGCGCATAACTTCAAACACAATGATGTTAGTAAAGGCTGCAAACAGGGGGGTTGGTGATAGCAAAATCACAGGAGCCCTTCATCCCTCATTACCACTACAGTAGCGCTGTTACCAAGACGCAAAAGCTAGATCATGGCCTCATGAATCAGCACAAAAAAAAAAAACTGATTCGACTGCCCCTTGACCAAGACTTCTGGCATCCCTAATTTTTGAATGTTTGAGAAGTTTAACTCAATGAGCAAAAAAAAAAAGAAGTGCTGAAATAAACAAACAGTTTTCAGGTGCCTAACCAATGTCCCAAGTATTCGTGTCACATAGGCACAAAAAATTGCAAGCATTTTTAGTATGCAGCCAAGCAAAATAAACAGCAACGTTAATTTGCGGCTAACTAGTCAGCTATAAAAACTTTGAATATCTGAGCCACAGAGGCACGTGCGACATACTGCTAACAAAATAGACATGACTAATTAAGCACAATGGACAGTCCCTTCAGTGCGTCGTACGTTATTCAGAGACACAGCGAGACAAAAAGAGAGAGAGAAAGTGAGGGAAACATCGAAGCCGAGATCATCATTCAAACTACTAAATGGCACCCTAGTGAAATCGCAAATGTTTTACAAAACAGCAGAAATTCGTGTAACTGTACCAAACAGCTGATTTTCGATTAATAGACAGACTGTAAGCAACTTTACATCTTTAGTCAGGAGCACAGTCCAACAGGAAAAAAAAATTCAAACAAGCTTTTATGTGCGTTCAAATGGCAGTTAATGGCGAAAACCTCGTTAATGCGGATTTCACGGGACCAAAAAAAAAAAAAATGTCCGAAATAACCGAATGCCGAATTATCCGAGGGTATCCAGAAAACAATGAGCAAATGCTTACGACAACACACCTTTATTTAGTGAATGAATGAGCAAATCGTGTTGCTATTTTGTACAAAAGCAGAGCGGAAGGTGGAATTCTCGTCATCTTGTGACTCGTTGGCTCTTGCAGCGGCAATCGTGGCCTCATGACTTCCTTCGCAGCACGGCCGTGGTGCACACCTTCATTTGTGACACGTTTGCACTACCGCGCGCACATTCCGATTATGTTTTCGCCACTGAGCAGATCACCAACAGATCATCCGTCCATCACGATGTAGCCAGTGCTCATCATCCTCCACAGCTTTGCACCAAGTCAAAATGAAACAACTGTTTGCCGCAACCGCTGCGGAGAAAACCGCGGCCGCTATTGACGCGATTATGAACGACGACTTAGTGGTGCTGAAGGCACACGGCCGACGCACGCACCAAGTCAGAACGAAACTACCTTTCGCTGCAACAGCTGCGGTGAAACCGCGGTCGCTATCCATGCAATCATCATAGGTCGGCGCACTCACTCATGAGTGCACTCACTCACACTCACTCACACTCATTTCAAAGGCGTGAGTGCGAGTGCGAGTGAGTGCCAGTGAGTGTGATTGCAGGTGAGTGCGAGTGCAGGTGAGTGCCAGTACAGGTGAGTGCGAGTGAGTGCCAGTGAGTGTGAGTGCAGGTGAGTGCAAGTGTGAGTGAGTACCAGTGAGTGTGAGTGCAGGTGAGTGCAAGTGTGAGTGAGTGCCAGTGAGTGTGAGTGCAGGTGAGTGCGAGTGCAAGTGAGTGCTTGTGAGTGTGAGTGGAGGTGAGTGCGAGTGCGAGTGAGTGCCAGTGAGTGTGAGTGGAGGTGAGTGCGAGTGGAAGTGAGTGCGAGTGCGCGTGAGTGCCAGTGAGTGTGAGTGGAAGTGAGTGCGAGTGAGAGTGAGTGCCAGTGAGTGCCAGTGCCAGTGAGTGTTGGTGAGTGTGAGTGAGTGCCAGTGAGTGTGAGTGCAGATGAGTGTGAGTGAGTGGAGGTGAGTGCCAGTGAGTGTGAGTGGAGGTGAATGCCAGTGAGTGTGAGTGGAGGTGAGAGCCAGTGAGTGGAGGTGAGTGCCAGGGAGTGTGAGCATAGGTGAGAGCCAATGAGTGTGAATGGAAGTGAGTGTGAACGTGGTGAGTGCCTGTGAGTGAGTGGAGATGAGTGTGAACGTGACTTAGTGCTGTGTGAGTGGAGCTGAGTGTGAACGTGACTGAGTGCTGTTAGTGTGAACGTGGTGAGTGCTTCTGGGTGTATAGAGGTGAGTGTGAACGTGAGTGTGAGTGCTGGTGAGTGTGAACGTGAGTGTGAGTGCTGGTGAGTGAAAACATGAGTGAGTGCTTGTGAGTGGAAGTGAGTGTGAACGTGGTGAGTGCTTGAACGATAAGCAGAGGTGATATCGGCTCACCTCGCTTGCAGAAAAATGGAGGCACGTTGTGTGTACAAGCTCACTCAAGGTGATGACTTATCGCGCTAGCAGATTGTGCACGCCAAAATAGAAACCACTCACTAAGGTCGTAATAATCCAAGGTTCAGGCATGAGCGAGACAATGTATAATAAAATGAGCGGATATATTATATTGCGATAGCAAATATATGGACACTCCAAGCCTGCCGTGGTCGTGGACGTCGTTGCACGACGAGGCAGTGCGAGTGTGAGGCAGTGAGGCAGTGCGAGTGTGTGCCAGTGAGTGCGAGTGCGAGTGAGTGTCTGTGCGTGTGAGTGGAGGTGAGTGCGAGTTCGAGTGAGTGCCGTGAGTGTGAACGTGAGTGAGTGCGGGGCCTGGAAAAAGTTATGGTGAGAGAGTGTGAGTGAGTATTCTCTCACACTGCCGACCTATGGCAATCATAGATGGCAACTACACAGTTTTTGGGGCACGTGGCCCAGGTACTTACCGAGTGAAAATGAAACTACTGTTTGCCGCAATCAGTGCAGAAGAAACTGCAGCCGCAATCGACGCGATCATGGATGGCGACTACGCAATTATGAAAGCCCATGGCCAACACGATGTTATGGGAGGTCGTAAACGCTAGAATAAAGGCTTTAAAGGCACAAATAGGCACGAAGCGTTCCGGCGTTGCTTTCATTCACGTACGATTTACGCTGATGACTATGGCAACACGGACTCAGCCGCTTCGTTTCAGTTGGGCTATGGCGCCGTTTTTGCTCTTTTGCGTCATACATTTGCGGCGCTCCTCACTCGCCGAGCTCTGAAAGTTGTCCGAATTAACCGATGTGCGGCCAAATAGGTCCGAATTAACGAGAGTTCGATTGCATTGAATAATGCATACGCCGGCCGGAACCAGAGGACTAGTCCGAATTATCCGAGTTTCCGAACTAACGAGGGTTGAATTAACAAGGTTTTACTGTACTCACAAATCGGCCTATGTGTTTGAATAATGCACAGGACAGCGCACATGTTCATATCACAGACTGTTGCTCATAGCCCAACTCTAAATATGCACTCGTCTTTGTTAATTCAGCCTACTGGGAGCCGAAGTAAATTAGAAGCAGTGCACACGCGATCGCCTTCTCCAATTTCCTTCTCTACTTCGCGTAGGCATACACAAAGAGAAGTGGGGTGGGGGAGGGAGGATCTCCGCTGCAGAGAGCTACGCGGTAGGCTCATGCAGCCACCAGCATGTAGAATTTTTTCACTCAGATATATGAATTTCGAAAAAAAAACACTAGACCACTTCATATGGAATGACCCTATAAACTACATGCAGCAAGCATGTGGATAGCTTGCACTTTGGAGTATATAATCATCTGGTAATCTGGTAAACACTACCTAATAAAACTTAAATAACCAATTTAGGTTAAAAAAAATTTTACATGTACTATTTTCACATCGAACATTGATCCCGCTATTCCCTCATGAGTGGGAATTTTGTTGGCAAGTGCAGCTATAATAAACTTTTCCAGTTTTGTACCACAAATTGGTCCACTGTAAATGGCCTTCGCTGTACAAGGATAACCAAAATTCATGCAAGCACCCATTCGTGCTGAGTGAATTTCCCTTATATTGCACCTACAGAAAACCATTAAAGCCATTGCAGCTTGTTTGGCATGCATGCAAACAGAATTCCATTAACTAACATGAATGCACTTGCCATGAATTTTCTTATAGACTGATGCAACATGGTAGCAACACAATATTGGCAGCGTAAAAGTACTTGAAGTTGCTATCATCATCGGCTTTCATTCTGGCACCTGTGCTACACATTTCATTCAGTAAAATTCACACAATACAAAATATGACAAAATTAAATACTAGGCAAGAAATTATCCAGCATTACAGCAGGACATGCCTACCTGGAATGGTAAGCATGGCAAAGCTCAATGCTGTCAAGCTGAAGGCAATGCAGCACAGCAATGCAGCCAGGCGCAATGGGAACCAGCGTGGTCTCTGGTATGCCTGGAAAGCTGAGGGACCAGGCCCTTGAAGAAGTGCCTGATGTGCTGCCCCAAGCACAACAGGAGCAGCACCCGCTTCCTCTTCATCATCTTCCTCATCCTCCTCCTCTTCATCATCCACCTCCTCGTCCACTTCGTTCAAGGGGCCGATTAGCTGAGAACCGTCTGCAGCCTGCTGGCCACCCTCTGCAGCCCCATCCTGCAGCATGACATGGGAAAATGTCATTTATACTGCTAAACATCGTCCTAACAAAGCTGAAGGAGTGCCACAATTTCTCCACGACAACCTAAGCTTGTGCAAGTATGAATTTTTGGGTTCAAAGCAAATTCAAAGCGAAGATAGCACTTAAACCCTTTCAGATGCCAATGAGTTCTGTTGACTGAAAACTTACTTTCCCTGCATTTCTTGCATATTCAGAATCATAAAAAGCATACAGCTGCAGAATAGTGAGAATTCTTTAGATTCCTTAGTTTTGTCAAGTTTACAGAACATAGACTCCATGTGAAAACTCACTACAGGAACATTACATATGAGAACATCAGCTATTGCATGTCTAGCAGGCTTGAAAAGCACCCAGCCAAGCACTTGAAAATTATGCCTGATGCAACACACTGGTGAAAAACAATGAAAAGAGTACACCCACTACATACAACAACATACTCACACCGAGCAAGTACACACAACCATATGCATTCCCACTCGTCTTACTAAAACATTTTTGAACCCGTTTTTTAAACTTGCAACACGATTCCAATCAGAACAGTTTCAAGATGTATGCGACACATTTAAGTACCATTACTTTCATCAATGCTACTGCTGTCGATGCACTTTCTTGGCATACACAATTGTGTACACAGCGTCCTAAAGGATTAAAGTGAATATTTTGCATAGTTGCGTGATGTGTAGAAAAACTTTACTGTTAAAAGCCATTTAACTTCAAGAAACAATATGCCGCATGGTTATAATGCTCTTCTCAAAAACCCAGTTATATTTACAAGACATCGCCAATTCAGATATCATGTGAAAGCACTATGTAGTTCCACATAATGAAAGAGATTGTGCTCCCTTCAGCAAAACCTAGATTTTTCAGATTATTTTCTCTACCTATTCTTTTTGCGTTTCATCATTAACCCGTAACTGCACTGTTGATATCACTGGAATCAGCCACTAAGCACTACAAACAAAGACACAATAGAATCAAAGGTGAAGGGTCATTACATAACATGACCCCAGGATCACTGTAAACAAAACTACGGCTCCTTCCCATGGCCGGCAGCAATGATTTCGCCCAGCTTAGCATCTATCTTTTGCTCAGCCTAATTATGCCCACCACTGATGAAAGTTTTTGCAGGAATGCATGGTGAGCTGAAATGCAGCCACTGGATCTGCAAGGGATGCATTACACAAAGAGCCATAACTGCACGTAAGATTGAGCACTGAGCAAAAAAAAGCATTAAAAGAAAAGAAAAAGTCAGTAAATTTGCCTCAGTTGGGTATTATGGCGTTACCATAGTTAAAAGCAGTCACTGACTACACAATACAGCTGTAGGCTTAGTACACAGATAGACATGCTATGGAGTTCCTGCAGTGAATGCCACCACAACCGAGAAGTCCCTGCATTAAATCGCTGCAGCATAAGCTAGATTTAAGTACTCGAGGAAAGTGCATGGTACAAGGACCTGACACTCTGTATCACTACATATCAAATGTCCCCACTACACAGAATGTCCAAATTCTGTGTAGCGCTTTCATACTTGTATTTAGGATATGCCAGGAAATGTTACCATTATTTTATGCAAATGAAAAGTTAAGATATCCAGGTTCAGAATAAACAAGTTAAATTGTAGAACATTTGTTATCAGAAATACATAATCGCCGCCCCCCTATCCACTCCCCCCAGTTCCTTCCTCAAAAAATTCCTGGGTTAAGCCCTGCTCACAGACTAAAAATTCAGCAGCAAATGCACACCAAGGAACATGGGATACATGAGCAAGCTATAAGAATGCCCAAAATGGTGGACCCCAGTGATAACGGTACAGCAGCAGTGCACAAGCCAGTGATGAGGGGCAAAAAGAATGGGAAAAGAAAAGAATCCTCCTCCAAAAATAACTCCAGTAGGCAAATTACACCCTAAAGTAAAACCGTAGAAGCTCGTTATGATAAAGTTCCATCCGACAGGAAAATTCAAGTGTTACAATTAAACCTCAATATAACGAACTTTATTTAACAATTCTCGATATAACAAAGTATTTACTTTTTATAACTTCTTGTTCATACACCATGCATTTTGAAGCTCAATAAGACAAAGTGTGTTTATACACGATTTCAATCTACAGTTAACGACCGATTTTCCGGATGCCCAGTTTTTCGGACATGCCTGCTAATTCGGACGCCTTCGCGGCACCGCCATGTGCCGCATAGAGTCAACGTATAAGAACGTCTGAAATTTTAAGAACGTCTAAAATTTCGGACGAAAAAAGCCTTCGCCGTCCCCGGACTTTTTCCCATGACCGCATTTCGAAACTGCATTAATCGAAGCCAGCACCACTGCGATTTTGATTATCTCGCTGCCTCGAACCTGCTCTTTCGCACACAGACCCGCTGGCAGCCGTAGCCACCCCCACGGCAACGCTAGGCCTAGCTACTGTCACGTTTGCTGCCAAGCTTTTTGCTGTTCGGTGCCGTGTTTTTCGTTAAAACAATTCGCCGCTCTTAGCAATGGCGCCAACTCCGCCTTTTGTAATCCTCGCCAATGACTTTGAAGCTCGTAAAGCATGGCGCGTTGCATAATGTCGGTTCCCAAAAGTCCGCTTTGCCTCAATACAGCAATGCTACGCGGTGAAGCATACGCCAAGTATTGCGGTGAAGCATAGCAGGAGTGGGAAGGGGCAATTGTCACTGGACACTGTATGTACTGTATTCCTTAATTATTAACGCGTGCGCCCGCCATCTCTTATCACAGTACGGGCACCGATACGCCTAGCAAGTGTACTGGCAGGCCTTCAGATCTATTCTGAACGTGCCTGTGGTGATTTGTGCCCTTGGGGGCAGTAAAAGGCATGCATTAATTTTTTCGGACTGCTAGATTTTTAGGACATTTTCGCGGTTCCTAGGGAGTCAGTAAAATCGGACGTTGACTGTAACGAAATTTCACTGCCGCGGTGAAAGAATACCGAGGCAATTAATGGAACTGCAGTGGATGCAGATGGTCAAATGCCCCCTACCCCCCCCCCCCCCTTGAATTACATGCGGCTGCTTTCAACCGCACCTCTCAAATTGCGTGCCGCGCAATAGAGAGCGGCCACCGAAGCAGAACAGCGTAGCTGCAAGACCCTCTTGAACCCCACGCGTCATATGCTGCGAGTGTGAGGGAAAGCGTGCAAGGGTGAGCAGAGAAGGATGGTGGCTTGATGCGTGCCATTTTCCTGCGCGAGCAAGGAGATAGGGGGTGAGCATATGAGTGCATGTCTCCTCCTCTAACCCAGCCATAGTTGAGCATGGCTGTTAGTGCAAATGAGCGCATACAAGGCCTGCACACCCTACCTTGGAGGTAAATCTACAAAGTGTGCAAAGTTTGGGGCAAGCTGAAATGGCCGTGGCTTCATGTGCGAAGTCTTCGCGCCCGTTTCATGCTAGGGGTCACCGAAATATCGACTTTCAGAGACTCGAAGCGAGAAAAAGACGCGTTTGCTCCCCTCTTCCTGCACTTTTCATGATAGCGTAGTCCCACTGCAGGCGACACTATTAGCTGCCAAGCTGATAGTGTCGTTCTAGTGATGCGAGGTTTTCATTTTGTCAGCATTTAAAGGCTTCGTTTATTGTGGTCTTTGTCTTCTATTACAAAAATGGCAGCAGTTTGTCAGCGCTCAAACGCCACATTCTTGAAATCTCACTCTTTGGTCACGTTTTAGCAGGAGGATTTGAAAGAGGGTCCGAGAGCTGTGGGAATGTTGTGTGCCCTTCTGTGCTTCATGAAATTTCACACCCTTCATGACCTGCCTAAGCAGTGGCAAAACCGATAAAGCTTTTTGGTGACAAACACTGCTTCGCAGAAAAGTTGATTCTGAAGCACCGTAAAATAAAGCATTTTCCTTATTGCCAACTGTCCCATTTGTGGCAATGACAAATACATATATATTGCTTAGTGAATAGGTAAAATACGGTTTGCAAGCGTAAAGTATGAAGCAAGTTGGTTAAAAGTCCTTAGAAGTGTTTTGAAAAACACGGAAGTTTGAAAATATGCCATAAAAAAGCAAAATAAGGTCACTTTTGATCAGAATAATAAAGTGCTGAAGAGATTAACAAGCATTGGACGCACACATTTGCTGGGACCAGATAGCGAGTCCAGTTTAGTCAATTTTCTGAATTAATGAGGATCGAATTAACAAGTTTTACTTATTTCCATGGGGTTTCCAAGGCAAATATCATTTATTTTGTTATGTACTTATTACAGTAGAACCTCGTTCATGCGTTTTGGGAAAAAAACGTGACAAAAAACAGACTGACAGGGAAAACATACGATCCAAAGTCACTAAAAAATTTGACAGACTCAACTGCAGTTGACGAGTACGTAATGCGAAGCATTGCGCTAATTGTTGCAGCATGATAAACCAACGCGCGTTGAGCAGGTAGGGCACCGAGCAGCCCGAGACATGCATTGTCGTTCTTACAGCTTCGGCAAGCTTACACTTGCGCTCCTCGTATTGGCCTGGGTCAACAGCTTCTTTGAGCGGGGCATTTCGGCGGGAAGCTTTGAAGTGCCCACTCGGTACGAATCTTGTGGCACGAGACGCTGACTGCTGTCGAGCTGGGCGGGCCTGAGTAACCCGAGACGCGTGTTGTCGTTTTCCTATTGCCTAGCTTTTAAAACAGCGACGGGAAACCAAAACAATATCAAGTTGATGGGCGACACCTGAATATGAAGCCTACGATTCCGCCAGAGCAATACATGACGCTCACTTCGCGCCACATGCAGCAGGGAACAACAGTACGTTTGGGTTATCGCCTATTAAAACTGTGCAGTAGGCTTTTAAGATCCCTACACCCCACACGCTGTGAAATAGATAGATGAGTATATGGGTGATCGGCGACACCTGTGAATGCGATATGCTACAACCCTGGAGGAGATTTGCTGGTACCGGAATAGGAAACTGAGTGCGCACCAGTGTTATCACGTGAGAGGGGCAAGCGAGTACTAAAAGGAAACTGCTGCAGTGGGCGGCTACTGTTCTCGATTGTGCACCTCGCGCCTTTTCTTGTTTACACAGGATCTAGCGGCCAAAAAATTTATTATAATCACAGTTTGGCGATGCACTGAATGTCTGTGCCGAAAGATTGTGTTTTCCGGGAATACAGTTAAACCTGCTTATAACGAACCTCCATATAACGTATTCCTGGATATAACGAAGTTTTTATATTCCCCGCCGTTACTCCATAGAAGCACATGTATTTGAGACCTCTACGTAACGAAGTGGCAGCAGGAGACCCCCTCGATATAACGAATTTTCCTCTCCAACAACCTAGAGATTTCACCCCAAATTTTGTCATTTCTGCACGAGAAGCAACCGGAAGCACCTTCGCCGCGACGGAATGCAAAGCGAGCGCACATGTGCAAGGCGGGCCTGCATCCCTCGACCCAGCAATCTTGCCACCGCGGGCGTGACCTTTCCCCCTCCCTTCATTCAAACCTGATCCTGCCGCTTGCTGCAGCTGGCCTAGCCCGCCCAAGCCGGCACTCTCTCCTTTTCCAGTTGATGTTGCCGACGCGCTGGTACACGCTGTGACACATCACACTCGATGAGCGCGGACACGCGCTGTCAAACGCTGGCAGCGTGTGGAAGCGCCGCTGGAGAAGCGAGCGAAGTGACCTTCGTGCTGTTGTCTATTGCTTCAACGCAAACTGAGCGCAGAGAACACACGAACACACAGCACGCATAAAGCTATGAGCCGCCGAGGCACCTACACTGCTAGACTCTGCCCCAACTCAGATCGCTTTTAAGATACGGCCCGCGCGACCGCATGCCGCCGCACAGTACGCAGTTGATGCCAGAGTACAGTACACAACTCCGCCCCGCTATCCCTCCCCCCTCGCTCCCTCGCCGGTGCCTCGAGCGCAATGGAACGCAACGGAAGGCGCGCTTCCTTCCTGCTTTTCTTGCGAGCGCGAGATTTAGACGCGGTCGTTGGCTCCCCTCGCACGTTTTCACTCGCACATACAGCATACGGCGCGCGGCGACTGCGTTATCGCCCTTGGACTTTATACGGAATATCTATGAGCCAAAACCAATTTTAGGGCCACTACGCGTCATAGACACCATCTTTATATAGCAAATATGGATCTCAAGGGCCATACTTTTGCTGGCGGAAACCGAAAATACATCATAGTTGTCACCCCCCGCACTTTGGGCGGCCAATGCCACCGTCAAGCCACCAAGCCAAGCGACATGAAAAGTCAAAATGGCCGCTCGGGCCGGCGCGGGGTGGCAGTTCGCAACGTATGATGCGGGAACGGTCCCACAGTTGCGACGCAACAGCGGGGTTACCAATGCATTGGGTTCTATGGAAGCTGTGCCGAGACCGGCCGAAAACGACGTAACAGCCGGGAAAACGCAGCCGCCGGGAACGTAACAACGGGGTTCTACTGTAACACTATACGACGCTACGACGCCATCGTGACGCTCGCTCTTCGTTTCCGATGCCTCCCGCTTGTGCGAAACGACACGCGTCCACGCATCCGGTACCTGGTGTGACATTCCAAGGATGAGTGCTTCGACGAAAACAGAAAATGGGTGCGCGTTACAATTGAGGGCGCGTTAGAATCGAGTAAATACGGCAAGCATTTCTTTTTCGAATTTTCGTGCCGAACCTGCATATAACGAAATCCTCTTTATAACGAAGTTTTCCGGGAATTTGTCAATTTCGTTATATCCAGGTTTAACTCTATATGAACAGGCAATAAAGAAACAAATCGGTATTGGGTCATTTTTTTAGTTCTCAATCGCGAACGGTGGTGCCGGGAAATCAGACATAATGAGATTGTATCGAGGTTTTGCGGTACTTCGTTATTATAGCCCATTTTATCATAATCAGGTGCAACTACATTCGTTTTTGCTACAGTAGAGATCCAAAATACAGCACATAAACATGACAATCTGCACCAGGAGACTTTTGGTAGCTGATTTTGTATCAGTACATAGACACAATCCCCAAATAAATAAGTTCAGGGAGAACCCACTATTGCTGTCCAGTTTGGCTTACTTCTACCACAGTGCAAACCATTAGTAAGGCATTGTTGGATTCTGGATTGCTGAAGCACAGTGTATATACCTACCGGCTCTGTCTGGCCGTCAGGAGCATCTCCAAGCAAGTAGGAGCGCAGATCAAGGAGGCAGGCCACACCCACACACCATGCACGCACTAGGGCCTTTAGCCACTGTTTCATGTGGCCCTGTTCCAAAAGAGTGGGTAGCACCACCTGCAGCAGGATCAGCTCCAACGAGATCTCTTGAGATGGACTTTCACTGCAGGAAAGCAACCAATATGCAAATTTACTGAATATGCATGTGCAGCATTTACTGAAGTACGCATCATTTTTTAAAAATCTCAAGCACTAATACTTACTGCTGCATCTTGATATCAACTGAACATCTGTTTACAAAATTTGTAATTATACATTTTACACATTATGCAGTGTAGTGAAGAATATTATCGCTATTTGAAGAAGGAGAGTGCACTGCTCATGAATGCAGAAAACGACGATTCAGAAGCTCAAGGCTTTGCGCTGTTTTCTATAATTGTCGGTTCATTTACTGCGACGGTGTCTGTTTATAAAGACTGCTGATCTCAAGCGCCCCATTATATTTGGTGGAGGTTGTTGGTTAGCTACAACCCTGGAACTCCGCAGCCGTACCTTGCCTCCAGTTTCTCTCATAGCCACGGAAAAAGAGCAGCAGGTTGCTTGGTCTGTTCCGGCACCGTTCAGCAACATGACCCTGCTTTCTCCAGCGAAGCCAACGACCAGGACACAGAGCATTGGCTTGAATCATACGACCGGGTAAGCAAGCACAACAAATGCGACGACACACATAAGCTCAACAATGTCATCTTTTACTTGACCGATGTTGCCAAGCACTGGTTCCACAACCCCGAGACTGAGCTTACCACCTGGTTGGCCTTCAGAACAGGGTTGCCAGATGGCCCCAACAAAAAATAGCCAAATGATCTCAAAATGTAGTCAAGAGTTCGACGAAAGTTCGTCTGGTCAGGTAACATGATGACGAGGAAATTGCGATCACTGACCAAGTCAATGGTGAAAATAACAGAGAAGTTTCGGGACCCGTACGGGTTCCTTGATCACACTCTGATCAGGCTCGTCATGATCTCAAAATGTAGCCCAAAAATAGCCAAAGTGTTTGATGATGTTCTGCAGGTGTCTTATAGATGGTGTAGATGGTATCCAAATCTCCCGCATATTTCTGGCCCCAAAATTACTTCCGCCGCACAAAACCAGCCCAACACAACACGAGCTCAACGACGCGGCGAGAACTACACTAGCTACACTGAAGATGGGGTTAACCGTTGTAAGCATGTCAATCCATCCAAGACAGAGGCCAACAAGATCAAACACATCTTGAAAGGTGTCAATGACAATGCATTTCAGATGCTTGTCGCCAAGAACCAGCAAACGGTAGCCGACGTCATTCAGCTGCGTCAAAGCTATGACAAGCTGTGGAAGCAATGAGACTCCACTCAAAGTGCCTCCTTGGCCGAAGAAACTGAGATATCGTCTATCAGATATGGCCACTGAGCACCGAGCCAACTCGGCCGCGTCAACTCAGTAAAACAACTTCTCTGATAGTGTCTGCCAATTCTTGGCAGCACCCCACTTTTATTTCAAACTATAGCGATATCTACACTATTGGTGACGTAACAGATGACAATGGAAACCAAAACCAAGAACAAGAAACAACTGCTGGACGCAACAGAAACCACTTCAGCCTTAACCACTACTGGTCTTGCAGGGGACCACTCTATGTTACTTAATGAGATTAAGCAGTCTGTACACAAGAAGGTTGCGCACCAGCTGTTCCTTGTACCTTGTACCCTTGGTGCTGCCTCACCTACGCTGCCGCCCTCGATACAGCATGTCGTTCAAGAGCAAGTTTCCGAGGTGCTACCCCCAGCCCCTGCAATACCGGTGACTGCTACGCTCACCTACTCCGGATCTGTGATCGCGCCTTGGCCTCCACTCACCTAAGCCGAAGCTGTAGTCGCACCTCAGCCTCTCCTAGATGCCAACACGCCAACTCCTAGATGACAACATGCACCTTTCTTGTGTCGCCTTAACCTGTGCACCAGGCTGTCCATCCATTCTCACGATTAGCACCACGTTTTCAAAACCCGTGGCGCACCACTGAGAGCCACCCCATATGCTACTCGTGCGGTATCCCAGGCCATGTATACAGCGCAGTTTTGCTGCTGGCATGGATTTCTCTCTCGTGAGGACGTATGCCCAAACAACTATGGTTTTGCACCAACACCACAGAATGCTTCGTGTGGTTCTTCTGCTGACTCCTTCTCTTCGACTCCCCGAATGCACGTTGGTCCCCTTCACCCCGTCGCCATTCCCTTTCATCACGGGGTGCCCTCAGCCTGTCCAAGAAAAACTACAAGCCGCAGTTCCGGGCACAAGAACTGCGCAGCTGTCGAACTTTTCAAGACCTTGTTTGTGCACCTCTAATGTTGTTGCAGTCTGCATAGAAGGTATACCCGTTCAAGCCCTTGTTGACAAGGGAGCAGCCATGTCGGTAATGATTGAAAAACTTTTGCCATGAACTCCGAAAAGTAACGATGCGGTTTTCCGGCTTAATATTGAGCACTGTGAGCTCGCAACAAATCTGACCTTTCGCAGCCTGCTGTGTGCGGCGTGCAGAGCCCGTGTTGTTACTCAAGATGTTTTGTACACCGTCGAGTTTGTTGTGCTGTCGAAATACTCCCACGACATCATACTGGGTTGGGACTTCCTCAGCACCCACCACGATGTCACTGACTGTACTCGCGCTCAAGTCGAGTTTTCGCTGTTGTGTGACTTCGCCTTTGTCGACTCACCGCCTCTGCCTGCAAAAGTGTTTGTTGCCGCCGACACGGCGATACCCCTTTTCTCATCCGTCCTGGTACTTCTTTCTTGCGACATCCCTACTGGCTCAACCATACCTTTTACTCCTGAAGCCACTATCTGTCCCAAGTGCTTTCTGGTTCCTTTTGCCATACTGACAATTGATGACACTTCCACTGCCATCTATGTTTCCAATCCGTTTCCTTGCCGCTACACTTTACTGAGGGATGAGTGGCTTGGCAGTGTTGACAAACTTAATTCCTTTTCCACATACATCGTTCCTGCTCAACCATCTTCCCTTCAGACTGACGCCATTGAAGCTTCCATCCTACCCTCTCGACCATCCATTACCAACACCCTCTCTCGATGCGTCTATGCCCATCTTATGCAGCAGCAACGTGCGCAGCTCATCTCGTTACTTGAACGCTTTCACACCAGCTTTGATTACCTACAACCTTCTTTGGGCCGTATTACAACTATAGCTCACCACATAGACACTGGTCTCCAAACTAATTTACGTCAGCGCTCGTAGCGTGTGTCAGCCCCTGAGCGCAGCATCCTTGCAGAACAAGTTGACATGCTTCAGCGCAGCGTAATACAGCTCTCGAATAGCCCATGGACTTCACCAGTTGTTCTCATAAAGAAAAAGGACGGTTCAATAAGGTTCTGTGTTGACTACTGCTGGATGAACAAGATCACGCACAAGAACGTCTATCTGCTGCCTCATATAGATGACGCTCTCGACTGTTTACAAGGAGCCAAATTCTTCATTAGACCGGCGCTCCAGCTACTGGCAAGTCCCGATGGCTGAGGCCGACCGCCCTAAAACAGCCTTTGATACTCCTGATGGCTTCTATGAATTCAATGCGCCTGACACTTTTGAGCGCATGATCGACAACATCCTTCACAGCCTCAAGTGGCAGAAATGCCTATGTTACCTGGACGATATTGTGATTTTTTCACATGACTTTGGGACGCATCTCCAACGCCTAGAACAGGTCCTCACTTGCCTCAGTTCCACTGGCCTACAAATAAATTTTAAAAAGCATTGCTTTGGTGCTCGGAAGCTGCTTATTCTTGGCCATGTCATCTCCCGAGATGCCGTCCTTCCAGATCCCACAAAACTAACGTGCTGTTTGTGGGAATCCTCGGGTCCCATAACCGCCGCCCGGGCAGTGAACGTCGCGTCAAGAGCATGCGTGCCAGGGAGAGTTGGGAGAGGGGAAACTTTCCTTCCGCGGGCGGCGCGCGGGAATCGCAAACGCTATCAGCGCCACCGGGTGGGTCACGTGAGATCCCGCTGATATCGCCCTGGTCTCTTTGGTCTCCAGCAAGCGGCGACGACGGAAGTCTCCGCCGTCGCTCCCGTATTCCCGCACGTGGTTAGTCAACGGCGTTCTTGCCGCGGCAAACGCCGCGGCCCCCCCGTATTTCCCAGTTGGTAAGTCGGAAGCCCTTCTTTACCTAGTATATTATTCTCTTCGAGGGAACCCTCAGCGATGTCAACTATAGCTAGCTGGCCTGCTCGAAGTGTTAGTTGCAATCGTAATAAATGCTTTCCGAGTGTACACGTGGTTGTCGTCTATTGTTTCCTCGAGCTTGTACCGGACCGCGGTTGATGCGCCGGCATGCGCCAACCGCGGGGCTCGGTGTGTCGAGGCAGAGGGCCGTTGGCATCCCCCCATATCCCGACATGTTTCAGTTTCCTAAACCGAAGAAAATGAAAAAACTTCGCAGCTTCCTCGGCCTTTGTTCATATTTTCGTTGTTTCATCTGTAACTTTGCCTCCATCATAGCAACTTTCAGTAACCTCCGCAGCAGCCATCACCTTTCGGCATGGTCACCAGCATGCGACGATGCATTCACCACACTCCACCACCAACTTGCATCCCCTCTGATTCTGCGACATTTCGACCCACTTGCCCCGACTGATATTCACACAGACACTAGTGGGGTTGGCCTCGGCACTGTGTTTGCCCCACGTAAACCTGGATTTGATGAGTATGTCATTGCTTATGCCAGCCGTGCGCTCACTAAAGCCGAAGCCAACTATTCCGTTACGAAAAAAGAGTCTCTAGCCATCATATAGGCCATAGGAAAGTTTCGCCCTTACATTTATGAACACCTATCGACGTGGTTACAGGCCCCCCCATGTGTTATGTTGGCACTCCTCCTTAAAAGATCAATCTAGTCGACTCGCCTGTTGGGAATTACAGCTCCAGGAGTATGACATTTGCATCATTTACCAATTGGGACCAATTTTGATGCAGACACAATTTAGATGGGGTCACAACACTTAGTGTTGTGACCCCATCTGTGTCCACCTACAATGATTAGCCATCACAATGATTAGCTTCTGGAGCAAAAGAAGGACCCCTGGCTTGCTTCCTTTATCGACTTGTTGATTCACCCCACGTCGTGTCCCGCCTCACGGGAAATATGCCGTCAAGCACCTCACTTCACTATTCTCGACAGTTTGCTATACCTTCTTAACTATCTTTCCAAAGGACACAAATGGCTCTTGGTTATTCCCCGCCATCTACATTTGGACATATGCGCTGCCTGTAACGTTGACCCACAGTGCACACATGACAGAGTATTGAAGACTTGCGCCTGCCTTCGCCTCCGCTCCTATTGGCACGGAAAGTACCGCTTCGTTCACCGCTACGTCCATTCTTGTCTCGCTTGCCAGGACCGTAAGAAGCCTCCCTGCTGTTCAACCGCTCCACTACAGCCGTTGCCTTGTCCGGCACAACCCTTTGACCACGTCGGCATCGACTTGTACGGACCTCTTTCAATCACTCCTGCTGGCAACTGCTGGATAATCATTGCCATCGATCACCTCATGCGATACGCAGACTTCACCATTGCCATCTGAATCAACAAGTGACATTGCGTCATTCATTTTAGAACACACATCATTCTACTCATTGGCGCACTACGTGAGCTGCTTAGCGACCGAGGACGTATCTTTCTGTCAGACGTTGTCGAAGCGATTCTAAAGCAATGCCACGTTGTTCACCGAACCACCACTGCCTACCATCCTCAAACGAATGGTTTGACAGACCGATTTAATCAAACATTGACCGATATGCTGGCAATGTACGTCGCTTCTGACCACTCTAACTGGGACCGTGTTCTTCCCTTAGTGACATACGCCAATAATACTGCTACGTAAACCACCACTGGATTCTCTCCATACTTCTTTTTACAAGCACGAGACCTCGTGCACGCTAGACACCATCCTTCCATACCACCCCGACGTGAGTGAGTCGATGACAGTTTCTCTAGCCGATAAATACACTGAAAAGTGTCGCTAGATTGCCTGCTCCCTCACCACTGCTGATCAGGAACATCAGAAACACCATCGCGATGTCTCAAAGTTTCCAATGTCTCATATCCCCGACTCGTGTGGCTCTGGATCCCATCAGCCAGCCTCGGTCAGTTGACGAAACTTCTTTTGAAGCACCACAGCCCTTACTGTGTTGTCAAGCAAACTTCCCCAGTGAATTACGTCACTGAGCTGCTTGAGCCATATTAAGATCAACAATGCCGAGCGCATGAGATCGTGCATATAGACTACCTAAAGCCTTACTATGACCCTGCTGTCGTGTCCTATCCCTAAGTCACCAGGATGGCTCTTTTCCAGAGGGTAAGTAAATGTAGTGAAGAGTATTATTGCTATTTGAAAAAGCAGAGAGCGCTGCTAATGAAGGAAGATGGCGACGATTCAGAAGCTCAAGATTTGGGCAGTTTTCTGCCTTTGTCGGATCGCTTACTGTGACTGCGTCTGTTTATAGAGAGTGCTGATCACAAATGCCCCATTATAGCAGGTACACTACATGTAAGTTTACTCACCTTAAATACTAGCAGCAAGCATCAAAGTTTCCGAATGTGTCAAATTACAGTGTAGTAGAAAATGCAGCACCGCCTAGGCCTGTAGCCTCTCAACAGCGCGTTCATCTACCTTCTACAGAAGTCTCCTCCTTCTCTATCCTATGCTTTGCACACAACACCATTTTTAGTGAAAGTTCCCGAGGCAATGACTGAGACGTCGTGCGAAAATGAAATGGTTTATGCTACGATTCATTACCAGTATGTACAGTGCTCACGGATTGAAACGCGACAATTTAGGCCTAACCAATGCACATGCTTTTGTTTCCACCGTCGGTAGTTTGTGTGACATCGGCGCAATCGCGACTCGTACGCTTAGATAAGAGTCCGCGTCACCTTTTGTGACCAGATTTGAAGCAACATGGCATGGTACTCTCGAGTAATTGCACAGAATAAGTGTTTTACCCAAAATTTGCGTGTCGCGTTTCAATCCGTGAGCACTGTACAAGGAACCCTTCTCGACAGCTGAACCTCAAAGTCGGACATCATGAGGTCATATTCCACTCTGAGGCACTCCTGGTTCAAAAATTGACTAGGGGGTGCGCGAGTACAGTCACGGACCGAAAATTCAGACACCGATAATTCGAACATGCTTGATTATTCGGACTTGCCGCACTTGCCGAAAGCCTAAGCCGAAGGATATTGCCCGTGCTCTCGCGAGTTGACCCATTGGTTATCGCCAGAGCAAGTAGCATAGCCGCCGGGACTTTTCCTAGCGGCGTGTCCCAGCTTGAGCCTGTGCTCTCGCCGCGACGTGCTATAGGCGCCTGTTATTGTATTTTCGCCCTGGTGCGGGACCCCTTTGGCTCCCCTCCGTGCGGGCGTTTGTGCAGTGCTGGTGCCGACGGTTTCAGTAAACGATTTCCGTCAACTCAGGGCTTTACTGTGTTTTTGCGTGCGTCGCTCGGTAGCCCCTTGCGGCCTCTGGAGCTCGCGCGCGAGCGGTGCTGGAGGCGACGGCTGACGCGGCCCTGTGGCTCGCTAAGCTCGAACCCGCGGTGGTTGGTCTCCTGTGAGACACAAAGAACCCACAGGTTTAAGTCGTACTTTATGATTTTTCTGGCAGATTTTACTTTGTGAAATTCAATTTTAGTTCAGTAACCCCTTGCGCTACGCAAAGGGCCCGCCCGGTCAAGGTGGTTCAAGATGATGTGGTTCAAGTTGATTATTTCCGCCAGATGCCGATGCTTAATGCCGACGCCGGGTTTTCTGCGACACGGGGCCCTTAATGCTATCGCGTTAAAATAGCGACAGTAGCAGTCCAAAAGGTGCTGTGGCAGCGGACAAATTTGGCAGAGAGCGTCCAACATGACTGAGCATCCCCAAGAAGTGCCTTTGATGATAGAGGCTGCATGGAGGCTGCATGCTAGTGAGAGCAGCGACCTTGTATGGGTCAGGCGCGATGCCACTGGTGCTGAATATGACACCCAGGAACTTGACTGACGAAATGCCGAAATAACACTTCGAAGCGTTCAGAGTAACTCCAGCGTCTTGCCGTCTCTGGAAGATGGCTTGAAGATGGCTGTCATGCTTGAAGTGATCCCTGCCATACAGAAAATGTCATCCACCATGTTCACACAGTCTTCGAGACGTTCCAGAATCCTTCACATTTGACACTAGAACACCTCTGGCGCCGATGTGATACCAAAGGCCAAACAACTGTGCAAATAGCTACCAAAGGGGTGGTAATGAATGTAGTGTACTCCTGCGAGCTTTCGAAGAGGTTCACCTGATGAAACCCAGCCCTGGCATCTAACTTGGAGAAGCCTGTAGCAGAGCCCAGTAGTCGGAGCACTAGGTCAACGGTAGGCATGAAATGCTTCTCGTGCAAGACCACCTGGTTGAGCTTGGTCATGCCGACAGATAGGTGGCATCCTACTGCTGCCTTTGGGACCCCTACGAGGCCTGCACACCATGGCGTGGGCTTGTCAACTTGACAGATGACACCTTCCTTCTCCAATTTGTCACATTCATCTTTCACCCCCCAGAGAAATGGATAATTTGCCTTGTAACCGTTAAGTAAAAGGCACAGCTTCAGGCTTAATGCAGATGTTGCACTCTTCCAGCATCGTACCTAGTCTTGTGAACAGTGGCACTGCAGCTAGAGGCAGTGGTGGCAGCGTCATGGCAGCACTGCCATCCACCAGAGTCAACGAAGTGGGCTATCCCGAGCGTGACTTTCACAGCTTAGCCTAAAAAGGCAAGTCAACACCAGCGACGACGTACAGTTTTCGGGTGATCGAGAGGTATCACCAAGACAGGGTAGCGCGGAACATACCAAGCAAGTCCAGTTTACAGCGACCGGGACCGATAAGCTGTTCACCGATTGGCTGGTTAAGCGAGGTGGGACATCCCGAAAACGAGCGGAGCAAGACCGAACTGTTCGAACCAGAGTCTACTTCGAACTGAAGAGGGTAATCATTCACATGTACCACAACGTGCCGACATTGTTCTTGCAACGACTCGACGAAAAGCGGCTGGATGTGACCGAGATGCTTCTTTCCAGAGCCACACACTCATGCGAAATGGCCCTGTTTTCCGCAAAGGTTACAGGTTGGTCTTTGAGCAGGGCAGATAGTGTGTGAATGCTGTTCATTGCCGCAGTAACTGCACAAACCCTTCGACTTATCTTGAAGCTGGTCACGGTGTTGGTTCTCTCTGCTTCTGGAAGCTTCCCGAAACTGTCACCCGGATGCCATATTGGTTTGCTTCCACAACACAGTGTCAACATTGAGGGAGCCCGGGTGAGTTTCTGCTTTGCAGTTTCTTCTCATTTTCAGCGTTTTCGTGTAGCTTGAGTGGGCGCGTCCTGAAGAGTCAGTTTTGGGTTTCAAAAAAGCTGGTTCGACAAGCGAGTATCGAGCAGGCCCATGATAAACCTGTCGCACACAAGGCATTCTTCCGACTGCTGCTGATGAGTATTTGCACTAAGTCCCCATGTTGCGGAGCGCGGTGTAGAAGGTGTCCACCATTTTGACGAGCATCTGCGTGCGTAGGTGCAACTGGCCAGATTCATATACAGTAGACTTTCATTTGATTCCGATTAACTCAACTTTTCGTTTATTCCATCTTCTGAAGGTTCCAGCTGGCGCCCATGCATTTCTATGGGCGCACATTTTCGTTATTTCGATCCTAATATTGGCTTTCACCGAATACTTTGAACTTGACCGGTCAGCACGCACGCGCCTGACTCCTATGCGATAACGACCTCTTTAGTGACAGCATCTGTCTTGGTAGAGCTCAGGGGAGAGTGAATGCATTGAACACACGTCAAAAAATGTCCCGTCGAAAATGCTTATTTTCGACCTGCCCTCAGAAGATTTTCAAGTAATAATCATAGCTCACAATGTCTGATTGCAGTATTTACCCGATTGTAAGCGTTTTTCTTATGGATGGGCGAACATTCGGTATTGTCGAATATTCGATCGAATAATTCTATATTCATTATTCGCTTCGATTCGAATTTAGATATCTGATATTTTCGAATTATTCGCCAGTCCCAAATAGGCAGCATGAAACCATGGTTGGTACACGTCTCGGAGGCTATGCTTCACGTAAGGGCTGCTATACATCAACCATAAATCTCGAAGGCTATACGTTTGTCCATTAAAGAGCCGGAAATGTACGACACAAAAGAGCAGAAACGGTGCTAGCGTACAACCGAAACGAAGTGGCGGAGTCCGCATCGCCATAGTCATCAGTGGAAATCGTACGTGAATGACAGCAACGACAGAACGCTTCGTGCCTATTTGTGCCTTTATTGCGTTTACCGCTGCACATAACGCGTTGGCGGTGGGATTTCAAAGTCGCCATCCATGATCGCGTCGATAGCTGCCGCGGTTTCTTCCACAGCGGTTGCAGCAAAAAGTAGTTTCGTTTTGACTCAATACGCACGTTGGCCGCATGCCTAAAAAGCTGCGTAGTGGCCATGCACGGTTACAAAAGCAAATTATCCAAACTGTGAATGAAACTCATGCAGCAACACAGTGGAATCTCCATACGATCTTTGCGGGAACAATAAACTTTGCGGGAACAATAAAATAAAGTGTATCATCTAAAAATTGTGTTATCCAAAGCAAGCTCCAAAAAAAGTAAGAAAACAGGCTTACTTGGTGACAAACTCGCTAGCAAAGCTTCTCGTGGCATCGAGTGATACTGCTCCGAATAACACGGGCGCACATTATGCGGAGCAGCATCACTCAACATGACACGAACCACAGCCAACACACTTTTAGTCAGCAACCTTAAAATAGCTAGTCAGTTTTGGCTGAACTTTCTTTTTTCAACATCCATAAACAAGTTCTCTTGGAAGTTAAACAGAAGAAGCCGCTGTTTCCTCACTCAACTGAGCATTTGAGCGTGATACAAAGAGCGAAACGACTGTCAGACAAGGGCAAACATTTCATTCAGTCGCATGACCACACGAAATTCTCGCCTGAAAAGCCTACCAAAACAAGCGCGAGTGAAAGCTGACGCAAATAGACGATACTACGAAACAAGCGGTCCGGCTGACACGACACGAGTACGGAAATAGCAGTGGAGCAGGTACGCATGACACCAGTTTCCCACGTGTACGTCACTGAAGGGGCAGCTCTCATTGGTCTCCTTCCTTCACAGCTCGTTAGCCACTGCGGCGCGCCGCAAGTTAAATCAGTCCAGGACTGAGCCCTCCCGCGGCACGAAAAGTATGCTTCACGGCAACTTTTGTGGCGCGTGTTTTTCCGCTACTGTAGCCGGCCCTTAACATGTTGTTCATGGGTCGTTGGAATGTAATTTAATCTAATATGCTTGAATATAAAGCTACGAGTTTCAGAAATACAAGTTTGCAGTCATATTATCCAATTTCAGGTGAAAACGCGATCGCATCAACCGTATGAAAATAGTACATTGCTCATGGGGTGTTGGCCGGGAAAAGAAAAAAAAGATGTATTATAGCGAAACACGTATTACGCAGAATCGTATCCACAAGATTCCACTGTATTATAACTATTGGTTGCTGGCATGCCAGCTAACATAGCAAAGCTACTGATAAAACAGCATGATTAAAATGGTGCAGTTATAAAAATAGTCAAAAGTGGCTAACCCACAACGAAAAAGTACGCAGGAATTCAAGATTAACTGATGACACGAGCACAGCTTTACACTGCAGTTTTCAAGTGTTGTGTTCAAGCTTGGCGGACTGGCAGAAGGCAAGCATAAGGATGTTAGCTCTCACCGTGCCACACTTTTGCACTGTAGCAGCAAATAAAGCCAGACATGAGAAACACTAATAGATGCATGGCCCTGATTGCTGAAAATATTTTTTACCTTGAAATCAGTACGTGGTATGGGAGGAAGCCTGGCAGGAGAAACTGGATAAGCCGCACAGGCACCCACACCATGAGGAGCACGGTAGTACCAAAAATCACCAGCGACACCAGGAAGCGGCGGACATGTTGCAGAATCGGCAGGTGGATCATCTGTTAAGGCCAAACACAGCATATAAATTATGCATGCTGCTTTAAAGGAACAGTGTAGAGATACTGACCAGTAAAGCTACTTAGTGGGTCACACTTCTAGATATGCAAATATGCAAGTCTTATCATGAGCAAAGATTTGATATACTTGAAAAGATGTAACAGAAGACAGGAGGCAGCACAACCTTGGAAATTCATACACTTGCTGCCAGTGAAGTCACATATTTTAGCAGGAACTTTTTACAAGTTAATGATCACTAAAAATGACTTCATTGTATTTAAAAGTAACCAAAAACGTAATACGAACATTTTTTAGGTTTCTCACACAAAAAATATCCCAAATACAGCCGAACCCACCTTATAGTGATACCAGTTTTAACAATATGTTGGTTATAACAATGAGCAACTGCTGCACCCTCAACTTTTGAGTGTTTTCTATGGTGAAATAACCCGCTTACTACAATGCCCACGTGCCGCATTATCGGTTATAATGATGAAGTCTGGCTACTGGGTGTCCATGCCGAAAGGTAATGGATTGCGAAATCCTTGGAAAAAAAAACAAGAAAAAGAAATTCGAGCCGCTGCACACCACCGCACACCGTTTTCCAGCCTTCTCTGCATCGCCAGCCTTGCGCGCCTCTCCCCCATCGCCCTTTCACGCCTCCGAACACGAATGGGCTGCACCCATAGCTCTACGCCGCGCCACCCTCCAAAACATGAATGGACAATGCCAACTGCACTGACAGCGCTGCTCCCAGATTGCTCACTGGCCAGCTGACCCTTCATTCTGAACAGTTCAGTCAACAGATTAAGTTGCTCGTGCTCATCTTTGTTGGTTGAGTTGAAGTCATTCCTGGCCACGCGGTTTCTCAGCCTCGCTTGACTCGCCGCCAAAACGGAAGATGGCTGATAAGCCTGCTGATCATCAGCAAAGACATTGCATACGTGCTTGCATTGGAGAGCGAAGGCGACAGTGACGGCGACATCAGCAGCGACGACGCAATAGGGCAGGCTGCCTCAACGTTGTTCTCACAGGAGGCCCTGAAGACGATTCAGTCCCTCTGGGGCTTCATTTTCGCGAGGGATCTTCTGCTGCACTAGGTGGAGCACCTGGATGCCTTGGAGGAGGATGTCGGCAAGCTTCACGTAAAGCAATCAAGGCCGATGGACATGGGGTTTTCTCGTGCAAGCCAGTGAGAAGTACGTGGCAAGATGCTTGTGGCAATCTCGCCCCAGCGATTCTTCTAGATTTGTCAAGTTTAGAGGCTGCCGTGGCTACCTTCTCGCATATTTTAAAAGGCGCCTTTTGAGACCACGAAAGCGATACCTCAGCGGAGCTCGCGTGGCACTTAAAACCCTTGATACTGCTTTGCAGTAGTTATAGCAGTGCCATTCTTCAACGCCGACAGCCGCGGCTTGTTACATGCGATCGGAGCACGCACGAAGCAGAGTTAAACAATTAAACAAGTCAACACAATCAGCAGCCAGATGCAGGAAGAAGGTGGGGAGGGGCACTGGCCTCCCCGCCATTTCAGTTTTCTCACAACAGCTCTGCCATCCCCCTATTTTAATTGTTTTCAAGCAACCTGGTTACAACAATTATCGGTTATAACCATGGAATTTTTGTGGCACATGAATATTGCTATAAGTGGGTTCGGCTGTATATGTAAATACAGTCAAACATGCAATGCTACAGCATGGCCGGATTTAACCTCTTAGCCGTTTTATTACATCAAAAAATTTCTTACACATGATAGTTCATTTTTTAATCCTGATGTGAATTTGAAATGGTATTGTTTTGGCGGGTGCTGCCATACAAGAGATTGAATCTGAAGGGCAGAACATGCTATAGAGGAAACATGAGCCTAAGTCTTGGTCGCTGCACATATGGATGTCTCGTGCAAACTGCAGCCGTTCGTTATAGGCAAGCGGAGAGTGCCACCCTGCATCAAGAGCACAGAATTCCTCCCGGCCCAATGCAAGTCACACAAGAAAGCGTGGATGACACTCTATCTTTTCACTGAGTGATGCCGGGCATGCGATGATGAACTGGACAACCTGCGTGGCCGGGTTTGTCTTTTGGTAGACAAAGGCTTTCTGTGAACCGCATTTTAGGATATCGCGAGTGGCCAAAACAAATCCGACCCCACCCTCCACTTGGACGAATCTTTACATTAACGTTTGAAATTAACAAAACCACTGCACGCCACACGCCTGCGCTTTGCGGAAAACCCCCCCAGCAGCTGGCCGAAGATACGTAAACAATTCGTGCATCTGCGAATGAAGATTGTTTTTATAAAGGTTTGGGCATTGTACGCAGTTTATCATATGTGCCCAGAATTTAAGAATTTTTTTACTGAGTTCATAAAATATTTAAGTAACAGCAGCTGAAATTTCACTCGCTGTTATACATTGGTTCTTTCAGTTGGTGTCACTGCTGGACAAGTAGCTTGGAGGGTTTACGGTAACGCGATTAAGACAGGACAAAGGAAGACACACAGGGACACACAAAGCGTTAACTTTCAACAATGTTTATCATGGAAGACCAGTTCATACTTATACACTCAGCCATCAGGAGTCACAGCCACGTGAACAGTTAGACATTCAAAGGGAAAACATTTCTCTATACAGTGATATCCTGAGGCATGCGCAAAAATTTGAGTTCTTTATCAGAGAGAGCCAATGAGGGTTTACTGATACAGGATTCCCCCAAGGCAGCAATCTGTTCAGCTTCTATTATAGGTCTACAGTCGCCGACCGTTTATTCTGACTCGAACTCGATGGGAACCGCGAAAAAATCGAATAATCGAGAGTCCGAAAAAAAGGATTCGCCAGAAAAAAGTATCTTTATGGTCCCAGTGGACGGAAAAAATTGCACGCTTACGCGCGATCAGGTCAGCCTTATTTCCGACAGTGTCTGGCTATCGCTATAGACAGAGTCTTGTAATTGCCGCGTCTCGTCGGCGCAGATGGCACGGGAGGCGTCGGAGCCATTTCGCACTACGCGACGACTGGACGAGATCGAACAAGCAAATCAGGCCTAACACACTAAGCCATGGGTTCTCAAAGTGGGTTCCGCAGGCCCCTGCTCGGGGTTTCGCGAGCCACTGATAAATTTTCCCTGGTCCCGCTCTCGACAAGTGTCTAAAACGGCGAACACGAGGTGCGCTTGATCCAAAGAACCTCCATTACCCATGCCCGAGTGTCAAAAAGCACATCACAGTGCGTAACAGCAACGCGTGAACTGCGCAATAAATACGCAAGCAGCTTGTAGCCACCCAACCTCTCAGAACGGGCAGCGCGCCTAAGCTTTCGCACTTGAATCTCGGAGGCCGTAGCTTACCACCATGCGCCTTTCTCCTATTTGTAGATAGGGTAGGTGCCGATAGCGTGCGCACTGACCTATACGTTGGAGGAAAAAAGAAAAACGAGGAGCACCGCAAATGCGCGCCGCAGAAGAGCAAGAACGGCGTAGCGTCCAACCGAAACGAAGCGGCGCAGTCCGCATCGCCGTGGTCCTCAGCGGTAATCGTACGCGGCACGCGACTGACAGCAACGCCGAAGCGCTTCGTGCCTAATTGTGCCTTTAAAGCCTTTATTCTTACGTTTATCGCCGCGAGTAACACCGCGTTGACGGCTAGCCGCGTGCCTCCGTAAGTGCGTAGTCGCTATCTCTGATCGCGTCGATAACCACCGCAGTTTCGTCCGCAGCGGTTGCGGCAAATAGTAGTTTCGTTTTCACTCGATACGCGCGTCGGCTGCGTGCCTTCACAACTGCGTAGTCGCCTCCCACAGCAGCGTCGATAGCGACCGCAGTTTCGTCCGCACTTCTTGCAGCGAAAGGTAGTTTCGTTTTGACTTGGTGCGTGCATCAGCCGCCTGCCTTCTGAACCGCAAGGTCGCCGTCCATGATCGCGTCGATAGCCGCCGCGGTTTCGTCCGCAGCAGTTGCGGCAAGCAGTATTTTCGCTTTGATTCAGTGCAAAGCTGTCGACGATAAAAAGCACCGGCTACATCACGATGGACGGACAATTTGTTGGCGAGCAGCTGAGTGGCGAAAAAATAATCGGGATGTGCGCCCGTTGTTGCAAAGCGCGTCTCAGATGAAAACGCGCACCGCGAAGGATGTCGCGAGGCCTTCGCCGCTGGTAGCGCTAATCAATCATGAGATGAAGAGAATTTCAGCTTCCGCACTGGTCGTGTGCTAAATAGAAACAAGATTTGACGATTCATTGAGTAAATAAAATCGTGTTGACGTAGTGAAGCATTTGTTTGTTTTCTTGATACCCTCGATAATTTGACATTCGGTTAATTCGGGGGGGGGGGGGGGGGGGGGGAGGGAGGGGGGTTCCTTGGCACTTTATGGAGCTTAGCAGGGTTCCCTGGGATGAACGTACTTGAGAACCCCTGCACTAAGCAAAAGAGCGAGACTTGAAAGGTAGCTGTTGACAAGGCCTAGGTCACGTAACAACTGACAACGCAAAGGCCGAGCACCGACTTCCAAGCACACTGGCTTGGCCTGCTGTTTGGCCGCGGTATACAGTCAATGGATACTGGACTGGCTAAATCCGAAACACGACAACCAACAGGTGTAGCCAACAAAAGTATAGCCTTCGAGATTGGCAACTGACACTTGTAGGTGCTGCGTGGATTTAGACACCAGCAATCCAACCATAGCAAGCGCGCCCTTTCAGTGCTGGCAACCTACGCGGCCAGCTTGTCGTGACCGTATCGTGGCGTTCGACGTCGCATCTGACCAGGCCGCCGGAGTCCGAAAAAATGAACGGCACGCTGTAGAGCGTCCGAACTATTGGTCGTGGTTATACATTACTTCAATGGGACGAGTGGCGGTGCCGCGAAGGTGTCCGAATAAACGAGCATGTCTGAATTTTCAGCGTCCGAATAAATGGTCGGCGACTGTAGTAAGTTCGCACTTACTTCTACCATTAATGGTTGTTGAACCATAGAGAGGGGAGCAATGATGCTGCTTACGATGAAGGGAGAGAAACCCATCTGATGCAACTTTGTCAACCTTATTTTTATGTTCTCGCAACCTATCATTAATGCATCTGCCTGTCTGCCCGACGTAATACTTTCCACACGATATGGGTATGCGATATATAATCGAAGTCTCGCAATCTCTAAATTTTTTTCTGTGTGTTACTTGGCAGCTAAGAGCACTTTCTTTCTTCTGTGGTCTTGTTTTCATGCACAAGCTGATTAGTTTGTTAGGTGCTAAAAAAACCACATCAGTGTTACTTGCCGGGCAATTTTCTTTAGGTTGTGCAACAACCAGTGGATATAGGGTATAACTGTTGGCCTTTTTTTCTCGTCGGGCAGACGGAAGATGCATTAATGATAGGTTGCGAGAACATAAAAATAAGGTCGACAAAGTTGCATCAGATGGGTTTCTCTCCCTTCATCATGAGCAGCATCATTGCAACCCTCTCTATGGTTCAACAACCATTACTGGTAGAAGTAAGTGTGAACTTACTAGACTTATAATAGAAGCTGAACAGATTGCTGCCTTGGGGGAATTCTGTATCAGTAAACCGTCATTGGCTCTCTCTGATAAAGAACTGAAAATTTTGCGCATGCCTTAGGATATCACTGTATAGAGAAATGTTTTCTCTTTGAATGTCTAACTGTTCACGTGGCTGTGACTCATGGTGGCTGAGTGCATAAGTACTAACTGGTCTTCAATAATAAACATTGTTGTAAGTTAGTGCCGTGCGTGTCCCTTCTTTTGTCCTATCTTTTAATCACGCTACCGTAAACCCTCCAAGATGCGTTACCAACAACCCACATTGCAACCCTCATGAAAAAGTAGGTCAGTATAGTCAATGGGTCCAAAAAATCATACAAAGAAAAATTGATCAGTGTCAGTATTATTTTCAGAATAAGTCCTGAACTAGGTGCACATTTTTTTTTTTAATGTTCAATTATAGGTGTCGATATGATAATCGTAAACAAGCTTTAAAAATCGGGCATATTACAATAAATATTGTAAAAGTTGGCAGGTCTGTACTTAATATATACTTAAAGACACCAAAAGCATTTTTGCATTCCACTCCTTTCAGAATGCAGCAACTCATAACCCCATGCTCAGCAGCAGAACGCCATGCCACTGAGCCACAATGGTGCATGCAGCTGATTTCGGTGATAAAATCATGATGGACACTACCTCTTGTATCGGATTGAAGTCTGGGTCATTGAGGTTCCGCAGGAACCACAGCAGGCCAGGTCGTAGCACCTCACGCAGAAGCAGCACAAATGAGGCAAAGTAGAAGACGTACACCATGCCAACCAGCCAGTGCAAGAACATGAATGTCCCAGGTGCCAGTTGGAAGCTGGACTCCCGATCTGACAAAGTGGCATCCAGCATACTCTGCAAGGAACAAAAATGCACATGTTAATTACGTGCCAAAGATACAACGTGGACCGTGCGTGTCAGTATTGCAGTAGTAGTGCAAAGCAAATTGTTGAAGCCTCGGGTCATCTAATTAAAGTAGACAATTCTTAAGAAGAAACTTGAAGAAAGCAGCTGAATATTGACACGTGTACTTGTTTATCTTTCACTGGTGACCACTTTTCACCGGCTAACAAATGTTAAACGTTATCACTTGGCAGTTTCTCGAACGTTGTCGATGCTTCTATCCATTGTCTGTTGTCACCGACGCTTATGTAATCTGATTGTATAAGCCACGCGAATTATCTAGTACTTTCTGGAAGACACGCAGGCACCACGGTTTATCCTGGAACCTTCGATGACTCATGTATAAAGGCTGATGCGTTTCGCCACTAATCAGATTTCGACGATCGCCGACTGTGTTCGCTGCTATCATTGTGCTTCGAGTGCAACTTGCTTTTGTGGGCACACGTTCGCCCAATAAAAAGTCCGTTTTGTCATTCACAGTTTGCGACTGTTTTCTTCACCGTCACTACTACGTGACAATATGTTTGCTTAAGAGGAGTGACTGTGATGAGTGAAGTGCATGAACTCAAATGCAGTGGTTTGTGAAAAGACGAAAAGAGAGACAATGACCAAAAGTTGAGCACGGGGGCACGAGTGACACGAAAACAAACCAAAAAGAATCCAATCACTGGAAACCACGGAGCTCCGAAGAGGCAAACCCTAGAGAACCACGAAGCAATGAAGGAAAAAGGCATGAATGAAACATGAATGCGGAAAGTTGCACGGAAGCCACGTGAAAAGAAGGTCAGCCACCGAACTAGGTGCTAAAGACATGCTGTCAGTTTTCGGACTCATGCCGCAAGGACTTCACCCGACCAGGGCAACCAGTCAAGAGCCGGCCAACACCTTCCTATGAGAAGACACTTTGCAACTTCTCCAGGCCACACAATTCGACCACGAGGCCTGTGGGCTCCTGCACGGGGTCAGGTCGGGGGTCCGAGTTTTCGGACAGCTGCCTTGCCAGAACGCCACTTTCTCCTGGAGCTCCATCTTTGAGACTCTGATGCTGTGCCTGTCTTTCATCGGCCAACTGAAGAAAACTATGTTCTAGACATCACCCTGTCGCTCAACTCAACTACTACTTTGGTGAGCTCAGTGCCCCTTCCCTCATCGCCTCCACCCGCTGTCATGCCTCGGTGAACTGCACTGTTCTACAGTAGGTTGTTCCCGTTTGATTCACGTAGTGTCTTGCTAAAGTCATTGCCATTTTCTTGCCATTTCTTGTTTGTTGGGATGGGCGAATATTCGGTATTGTCGAATATTCAATCGAATAATTCTATATTCATTATTTGCTTCGATTCGAATTCAGGTATTCGATATTTTTGAATTATTCGGCACTACCGAATAGGTAGCCAGAAGCCACGGACGGCCGGTACATATCTCGCTTCACGTCATGGCTGCCATACATCAACCATAAATCTCGAAGGCTATACATTTTTGCATTAAAGAGCCAGAAAATTGCGACGCAAAAGAGCATAAACGGCGCTAGCGTGCAACCGAAACGAAGCGGCGGAGTCCGCATCGCCATAGTCATCAGCGGAAATCGTACGTAAATGACAGCAACGACGGAACGCTTCGTGCCTATTTGTGCCTTTATTGCGTTTACCGCCGCGCATAACGCGTTGGCCGTGGGATTTCATAGTCGCCATCCATGATCGCGTCGATAGCTGCCGCGGTTTCTTCCACAGCGGTTGCAGCAAAAAGTAGTTTCGTTTTGACTCAATACGCACGTTGGCCGCACGCCTAAAAAGCTGCGTAGTGGCCATGCATGGTTGCATAGATAGCGACCGCGATTTCCTCTGCAGTTGTTGCAGCAAACGGTAGTTTCATTCTGACTCGGTGCGTCCGTCGGCCGTGTGCCTTAAGCACCACAAATTCGTCCATAATCGCATCGATAGCGGCCGCAGTTGCAACAAACAGTTGTTTCGGTTTGACTCGGTGCAAAGATGTCGAGGATGAAGAGCACCGGCTACTTCATGATGGACGTGCGATCTGTTGGCGGTCAGCTTACTAGCGAAAAAATAATCAGGATGTGCGCACGGTAGTGCAAAGTGTATCACAAATGATGGCGCGTGCCGCGGCCTTGCTGCGAAGGAAGTCGCGAGACCTCGATCGCCGCTGCGAGAGCCAATCAGTCACGAGATGACGAGAATTGCCGCTTCTGCACTGCTTTTGTGCAAAATAACAAAAGGATTTGCTCATCCATTACACTAATAATATCGTGCTGACATAGTAAGCATTTGCTTATTGTTTTCTGGATACCCTGATAATTCGGCATTCGGTTAATTCGGACATTTTTTTTCAGTCTCGTGAAATTCGAATTAAGTAGGTTTTACTGTAATATGTGATATATACTATTCGAACTATTCGATTCGAAATTATTCGACCAAATCACTATGTGCTTCGAATTCGCTTCGAAACTCAAATTCACTATTCACCCATCCCTTTGTGTGCATTAGATGTTTGATGAGGCACATGTGCAAATGGCTTTGTTTTCATTTGGGTGCTACAGAGCTTATGCCTCAGTGACCCCCCATCGCAAAATAAAGAGCCTGCATCACAGAGACCCACAGAAATGAAGTTTCATAATTACAGGTGTACCCAAATATTGATTTTACAGAGACAATGAATAAAACAGCATTAAAACAAAAAGGACAGAGCTACAAGACACACACTGCACTTGGTATGACTGAAAGCTTTGTTTTATGCCCTTCTTTAATTCTGAAATGTTCACCTGCTTGAACCTGCGAAATCCTTGAGCTATCCCACAAGCTATCATTTCACCTAACTTAATTAAAACAGTGTCACAGCTCGCAGAATGACGACATGAGCCACATGCTATTGAGATATAAAATTAGCCTGCCATCAGCCAATAGGAAGTCAAACGCTTCATTCTTTTGTTAGGCTATTCTACCCTTTGGTACAGTTACTGTGTGCTATTTTTTTTTTTTAAAGCCCCCATGGAGTCTGCCTGCTCACGCAGCATCGATTTCACAAATAGTGTGATTTGTGTGGTGCCAATTTCGGAAGCTAGCGAAGTGGCACAGGTTTTGGGGCTGTTCATGCTCTTGGCACATATGCACACCTGTACACACAGCGCTGCTCTTACAAACACAGCCGAAATGTTATGTCACACTGATAATGCACATGTCATTCGTGACCTGGAAGTACCGGGCATGCAGCGTTAAAGGAAAGCCATGCTAGATAGATGGCGATTATTGTTGTAGAACAAAGATATGCCCCAAGGGGTGTAAAGTGCTTTTAGAGTGCACTGGAGTCGAGTGGCTGTGTAACATTTACATCACAAGCCCCGCCTCACCCTTTATTTTTTTGCTTTGTGGCACAGCAGCTGCACACCACAATGCCACAGTGCGTACAATGCTCGATGGTCCATGTCCGTGCCTGCTTGAAAGCCTGTAAGCTGATGCCACAAGGGACGATTGTGGTTGCTTGCGCATAGGAGAGCACGAATGCGCCAACGACAAGGAAGTGTGCCAAACTTTGTTACGGAGCAAAGAAAGATAAAACTTTTGGATACAGTGCCGTCCACTTATAATGATACCACATATAACGATATATCGGTTATAACGATACATCAACGTAAGAGTGTCAACTTATGCATTAGGGCTATGAGAAAAAAAAACTATATATAACGATATGTTATTCACCAAATATCGGATATATCAATAGAAATTTTGATTCTGGGCAGCATTTTTCATGCAGAATAACCGTGAAATTTGCATTCCTAAGTTGCCTCTAATTGAGACGAGGCGAAAGCTTGCCTACGTGAGTTCGTATCTGCCGCCATTAACACGCAGCGCATCCCACCCGCGCGCCGATTGGGAACGAAAGCCACGGAGAGCATCGCAAGATGGCGCCAGCTGCTTCGCGTCCGAATCACCGGCGATCGTGCGAGTGTCCGGAGAAGAGGGGGAAGCAAGCAATAAGCGAGCGGCGCCTGCACCCTGCGCAGCCTACGCTCCCTTTACACTCTCCCTCTCTCAGCGAGTGTGGAAATGCGCCGCGGAAGCAGCGGGAGGTGTACCGATGAAGCGCAAAGCTGTGTCTCTCGAGACGAAGCTGCAAATTTTGAAGACTCGAAGAAGTACGAGTTCGCGCAGTCGATGATATCGACAATGATGAAAACCGGGAGCGCCACGCCACGATCATGAAGGCTAGAAGCAGTGGCCATGCCGATCAACGAAAAAAGCAGGCTTCGTGCTCCAGGACCAAAACCCCATGGGAAAAACCAACACGGTGGAAGCCGCTGACATTACCGAACTCTGGGAGCACGTCGCTACTGACGATGAAATAGGTGGTGCTTCGATGGAAGAGTTTCTGAGTGCAGATAGTGCTGCCTCGTTCTGCGAAGAGATCTCCGACGGGGCGATCGTTGTCGCGACAGACGGCGACGTTGTGCGACGGAGGCGATGACAGCAGCGGCAGTGACGACGAGAGCAATGGCCCGTCTTTGACACCGACTCCGACGTTCAATCAAGTCGTCGATCGAGTCACTCAATGAATTCATGCACGCTAAATTATGGCCACCAGTGTTCGCGCAGCAGCTGGTCGCGATGCACACGGCGGTTGTAAATCCGAAACTTCTGCAAAAGCAAGTGCAAATTTCTATTTAAATTATGGGGTTTTACATGCCAAAACCAGTTCTGATTATGAGGCACGCCGTAGTGGGGGACTCCGGAAATTTATACCACCTGGGGTTCTTTAACGTGCACCTAAATCTAAGTACACAGGTGTTTTCGCATTTAGCCCCCATCGAAATGCAGCCGCCGTGGCCGGGATTCGATCCTGCGACCTCATGCTCAGCAAATTTCTATTTCAGCGCGCCTAACGATTGAAATGCTATTTAAAGGTATAAATAAACGTTTTATTTTTCACAGCCTACTTTCTACAACGTCGATTTTTTATCACAAGTGGCAAATTTGGTTTTGGGATGGCAAAGATAGGTTTTTTTTGTTTTTTTTTTAACGGCAGTCCAGATATAGCGATGATCGGTTATAACGATGGGATTTTTCGTTTTTCTTGATATCGTTATAAGTGGACTGCACTGTATTCTGTTTGTAGGTTTTATTATTTTTCTAAACCTTAAATTATGTAATAGAGCAATACATCAAGCAAATAACCCCAGCACTGACTGATTTACCTAAGTCACGTGTCACAATGAATGACATTGCAGGCAGTTGCAGGCAGTGCATCTGAGGCAGAGACGTTTACGTGTGTGACCTTGACTCTCTGACGGCATGTGGGGCTCCCTCGAGAGGAAGGGCATGCAAGCTTTCGTGTGAAATTTTAGGTGTTTTCCACTGTACATCAGTTTGATACTTTGCAGACACAATTGTCAGCATGTGACCTAGACTCCGCACATGTCTATTTGCAATTCCCGAACCTGGTAAGAGACCCTTTAAGCACTTGCATCCTCAAGAACATTTGCAGACTATTTCAATATGTTTCTTAAAACTGTACTGAGCCCAACGCTTTACATAAGTTTTAGATGCTTGACCGAAACAACAGTACCAGTACAAACTTTATTCAATATGAAATTTTTATGCCTCAAAATAAATTATGCCAGATACAAGCACGGAGAAGGAACAAAACCACGCACCAGGGAGCAGACATCGAGCCACCAGCCACAGACCAGGGGAAACAGCCCAATCTCGACAACGGAAAGCAGGGCCACCTTGACCACCACATAGCAGAGGCCCAGCAGGCGCTGCGTCCTGCGCAGCTTCACCAGGGCTGCTAGGCCATGCAGGAATACCAACACCACACCCAGCAGCACATAGCCACACAGTGTGGTCAGAAGGCCCTCAAACTGGGAAACAGCCACCTGTAAAAAACATCCCATTTTCAGTACTAGGTATAGGGCTCATTCAAACTTCATTACAGTAAGACGTTTTTGCGGTAATAGCGTTAGTTATAGACTACACGTTTTCCAAGGATCAGAGCCACTTTAAACATTATAGACAGGACAATTCCAAAACTGGCCCAAGGGTTTATAAATGAGGCCGCCATTAATAATTGTTATTTAGCCACAACACCAGGAATGTGCTGGACGTATTATTGATAAATGCGAGGGTAATGATGAGGACAGCACATCGCAATAAGTCAGATTGATGATTCAACAAAAACAATTGCCTAGCATCTTGACCACATCAGTAATAAACAATGACAGCTTATATTTAAGTTAAGGGAGGTGAGTACTGGTGGAATGTAGCACTACTAAGGGCCTACCTTCTGTAGTGAATTCATAAGTTCACTGTTTACTACCTTGCAGGATTTGCAATTGGTAGCAAAAGAAATTTCATACACGACAGCACTTTTTTTTTTCCGGACTAGGTAGAGGTTTACAATATTCACAGTAACAATGACAATGTTTTACTTTATATAAAGTTTATTTATATACATTAATGATCAGTGCCACCACTTTCATGCTTGCCCATATGCACAGCTCTGTCAGTGAAGTTGCCTACACAACTTGACGTGTACCAGTTCCAAGCATAGGCTTCCAATGAAATTGTATCAGCAATGCATGCCATGAAACAGCTTATGATAAGCACCCACTCTTGTCATTATTCTAGCAGATGAAGTACTAACCCAGCTGCATTGCTGCCACTTAAGCATTGGGCATGCAATTCCACTTTGCTATTGCTTGAGCTCATTTTAGAGTGGCCTATATGAAAGTAGAATTTTTAAAATGTGAACTACAGCCATGTAACTTTTGCGGCTACACTAGCAATAGCTATAAAGAAAAATTGCTCCATATACAATAGCTCTGGCATATGAATGCACTTCTATGTGCACACTTAGGCACAGCTTTTCAAATGAGCAATCCCAAAGTAGCTCTTATTGTAGCTCTCTTTAGCCATTTTAACACCTTGCAACTTCATACTTGTGGCTCTGCTGCAATTCACATATATTTCATGCAACTCAGCCACACATTGCTCAGTGCCAGGCGAATATTAGTGATGCTAATCACTACACTTGAACCTTGAGTTACTGAAGTCGGAGGTGGTCATAAAGTATGATCAGTTAAAGATCATTCAATGTGAACTCCGATTCAAACCACTTCAGATCTGCAATCAATGCTCAGAGCAGAGCACATTGTGCATCCAATAATGAGTTGTTAAAGGAACACCAAAGAAAAAATATTTTGAGCTATGTTAGTAAATTACCCTTATACAATGCCAAAAAAGCCGTCCTTACCATGAGAGGAGGCTTGCTTGGTAAGGCAGAAAAAATACAAAAATAAAGTACATTGTACTATACAAGAGCTACAGTTTCAAGTTTCAAGAACTTTTACTAAACCACAACAGGCCAAATATGAAAATGTACTTGGGAATACGCAACATCACATCTTTGTACCAGCACTTGGGTTTCGGCGCAAAAGTAAGAAAATTGAACTTTGACCTTCACTTTCTTTTCTAATAATCAACCTTTTACCACAAAATTTACAAAAATATTGTTTTGAAAGAATACTTTCATCAGTCTAACTTGATTTAGTGTTTCTCTTTAGTGTCCCTTTAAACCAACCTTTTTTTTAAAAAAATAGGCTACTACAACCATCACTTTTAATGTGCTATACATGCCACTTCTCTTTTTACCTTCCTTGTGTAATACCGTAAGTTTCTTGCATGCTTTTGCTACTTTCAGCTACCATAGCTACCATACTGTCACAGCTACCACACTGCCATAGCCAGCGGACACATGTTGACGGCAACAAGGCAGTGGCTAAAGCAGGGTTCAGAGGAAGCATGTTCCACAGGAGTGTGGCAGTTCCATATATCAAATGTGGCCACAAACAGCAGTTTCACTGACATACAATGCTATTAAACTTCCCATAAAATTCTTTAGAATATTAATACTGTTTTCCATATACACTGTGACATATGAAGGTTTAATATTAATCACATCTGACTTAATACATAAGTGAAATTAAAATTAAATTCAGCTAACCCTAAGCACAGTTACATCCCATTGCATAAATGCAGTTAGAAACAGCAACTTCACTTTTTCCTGGCTACGCCCTAAGAAAGCAATCCCCAATGATAGACGGTTTTTCAACTGCTAGGAAAAAGACTCAATACAATACTTCTGGAAAATCAGCATAATCAATACCTTCAACTGTTTACTTTCAGTATAGCTCTCATATATCAAGTTCTTTTATGACAGGTGGTTTGAAAACAGAAAGCTTCTGCAGGAGGTGGACGCCGCTAGGGGGCCGTGGTGAGCAGACGTGTCACGTCGGCTCCGTCTTCATGCAGTGATTTGAATGGTAAATGTCTGATCAACCAGAGCTGGTTAAAATCGTCAATCGGAAGTTGAGAGGTCTCTGCAGACACCAGATTTTTGTCCGTAAATAAATTTTTCGCCATTTGAGAGCCAAAAGTGATCGACACCCCAACACCATCACTGAAGTGCGAAGGCAAACATGCAAGCGGAGAAATCGATCGCCACGAACCAAGTCAAGCTTCCCGAGAACAGCTGGAAAATCATTTTCTGCCCCATGGGAAGCATGGTAGTCAAACAGTACGATGGACCAACCCTGACCCGAAGCCATCCATATAACCGCGAAGTATGAATGGAACAAGGCATGCCAGCTCGTCAAGAACGAGAAGCAAGGAATTTTTGTCTTCTTCACCCCCAGCACGGAGACAAGAGACAAGCTCCGATGCCTCACACACCTGAACATTGAAGTGAAAGTGCACGGGATGACCGTTCACCTGGCAGTACCCTACAACTTCTCGAGAGGAGTCATCCACGAGATAGGACTCAACACCTCACTGCAAAAGATCAAGCACGGGATAGCAGAATATGAAGAGAATCCCAAGGTGCTGGAGATCAGACGACTAGGACAGAGCAAGACTATCATGCTCACATTCACCACCAAGGAGGTACCAAGGAAAATCAAATGCCCAGGTGCCATCCTGAACTGTTACCTGTACAAGAAAAATTACAACGTATGCTACAAGTGCGGAGATCTGGCACACCGATCCAACATATGCGAGAGCAAGGAGAAGTGCAGGGGCTGCGGCATCCCCAACTCAACCGAGGGACACGACTGCAACCCCACCTGCAAGCTGTGCGGCAAGCTGCACTCCACCGGCAACAAAACCTGCAAGGAGATCTTCAGAACCCCGTACATTGTTAAGAAACGACAATGGGAGAAGCTCCAGCAACAGGAGGAAGAGGAGGAGAAGAAACTATCAGAACATATCAGGAGCGACTCCGGTCCGCATCCTTCCCGAGGCTACCACAGCAGGCCACTACCTACCCCGCCCAAGAAGCAAGAGGCACCACCCACCAAAAAGGTAGGCTGGGAAGCGGCGAATTCCCATGACTCAGACATAGTGAGGGAGCTCAAAGAGCAAATGAAACAACAACACAGAATGATGAAACAGCAACAGGAGCAATGGAAGCTTTACCAGGAGCAAACACAAGCTCAGATGCAGGAGCTCCATAATCAGGTTATCAAGCTGCAAAGGGGGAACAATGAGCTCAAAGCTCAACCCAAACAACCGGAAGCGCCTCAGGAGGCCATGGACGATAAGTCGTCCGAAACTGAGCCAGAGGCGGCTGCACCGCCAAAGAAAAAGCTAGTTAAAAAGAGCGATTCAGGCCTTGAGAAGGCCGAGAGCAGGGTAGACAAACTTGAGGTGGACATGCAGCAACTCAAAGAGGTAGTACAACAGGTAACATTGCTACCCAGCGTAACGCGGAGAGGATAGACCAACTCTCAGCCCAGCTCAGCCAACTAGTCACCCAATGGGAACTAGAATGGACCAACTGGCAGAACAGCAAAATCAAATCCTTCTGCGGTTCAATCATGGCCAGACTCAACACTAGGGCAAACACAATATGGCATTGGAACTGTAAGGGCTTCACCAAAAAAAAGAAACATTCTCCAAGCCTACCTTGCGAGACGCGATGGTCCTGACATCATCGCGCTGCAAGAGTGCGGAAAAAACGCTAAACTGAGCAGATACAAAAGCGTACCCAGGCCGGTCGCCAAACACTCAGACTGCTACCCTGGTGAAGAGAAATATCACCGTCATGCAGCATGAGATAGGATGCACGCAGATTGACTACATGTTAACAGAGATTATACCACAGAGGAGGAAAGAATGCAGCCTGCTAGTCCTGAATGTCTACAGCTCTTATAAACTGAGGAAAGACTGTGGCTTCAGGGAGCTCTCTGCCAAAGCGCAAGCACTGGCACAAGGGCAGCAGAATCTTGTCATAGTAGGGGATTTTAATGCACCACACCAAGCATGGGGATACAACCACTCCCAGATAAAGGGGAGGGAATTTAACACACCTCAACGATCCACTCAAACCGACCAGGCAGAGGAACAGCTTGTCATACGACACCATCCCTGACCTGGCCATGATCGGAGCAGATGTTGAAGCTACATGGCATAACACGAGAGAGAACATAGGCAGCGATCACGGAATCGTAGAGATTGTTGTCCAAAACGGGGTCAAAATAAAACGTGAGAGGAAAACACTAAAATCCATCAATTAGCAATCCTTCTGCGACAATGCGGGGGCAGGTTGCGGGGAGATCATCGACATAGCTGAGTGGACCAACGGCATCAAGCAGGCGTGCAAAGAGGCTGAGGAGGAAATAGAACTAGATGAGGAACAAGACTGGGTTGATAGCCACATGAGACAACTGTGGCAAAAGAAAAAAGAGGCAGAAACCCAGCTCGCCCAAAAAAGGGGCAACCGAAAACCAAGAAGGAGAATAGCAGCTTTCAACAAGGAAATTGAGAGCCATGCCCAAACACTAAACAGACAACACTGGAACAACATCTGCAATAGACTAGATGGGCAATTAAGCTCTAGTCACCACCTGGAAACTATTGAGACACCTCTGGGACCCAGACAACACCAAAGCTGAGACCAGGAGAAAAATGCGAAGACTAACACACAATTTCCAGGGGTCGGAGGAGGATATGATCAACAAGATAAAAGAGAGGTACATAGGGGAAACAAACACAGAAACATTCCCAGACTATAGTGGTGAAAACAACAAGGAGCTAGACCAACTAATAACCATCAGGGAGGTCCAAGCTGCCTTAAACAAGCTCAAAGGAAAAACCGCAGCAGGCCCAGATGGGGTCAACAACAAGATGCTTAGAAACCTCGATGACAACTCCCTCCAGCAACTAACGGCATTCATGCAAGTGTTGGGAGCGGGGGGAGATGCTCAGGGGAGTGGAAGAGAGCAAATCTAGTCCTCATCCCCAAACCAGGGAAAGAACTCAAACTAGAGAACCTTAGGCCAACATCGTTGACTTACTGTGTAGTTAAGCTCATGAAGCACGTCATACAGAACAGGTTTAACGGATACTTAAAAAGTAAGGAACTCTACCCAGACAGCATAGCTGGATTCAAACAACTATCGACAAACGTCATGCTACAACTTAAAGAACAAGTATTGGAAAGGGAAACTAGCGACTCGAGAGTCATAGTGGGACTGGACATCAGCAAAGCGTTTGATAACGTCAAACACCAAGCAATCCTGTCACACCTCAATCACCTAAATCTAGGAAGCAAGCTATACAACTATATCAAAAGCTTCCTCACGGACCGAACGGTGAACATACAAATCAGGGGCCCAATCAGAGAAAACATTAAGCTAGACAACAAGGGAACACCGCAGGGATTGGTGCTATCCCCTACGCTCTTTAATATTGCGATGATCGGGCTGCCAGAAAGACTTGGAAAGCTAGAGGGCCTCTGCCACACACTCTACGCTGACGACCTCACCCTTTGGGTCAACAGGGGGGGGAGTGATGGCCAAATAAAAAACACCTTACAAAGGGCAATCTGGGAAACGAAAAGCTATCTCAGACCTATATGGCTAAAATGCTCGCCGGAAAAATCAGAGATGCTAATCATGAGCAAGCAGCAAGTCAATATCCAGCTCCTGGTCAACAACACCCCGGTCCCAAGGGTGGACAAGATCAGGATACTGGGTATGTAGATACAATAAAATGGGAGAAACACCAAAACAATTAACAGACTAGAAGCCACGACCAACCAAACTTGCAGGCTTCTCAAAAGAATAGCAAACAAAAACGTGGAGATGAAGGAGGCGAACCTTCTACTCAGGCTTGTCCACACTTTCATCATTAGCCAAAGCACCTACGCTATTCCATACATAAAGACAACTAAAGTGGAGGGGGACAAGGTAGACATCCTCATCAGGAAGGGTGTCAAAACCGCCCTAGGCTTACCAGCATGCAGATCAACCGAGACGATCCTCAACCTAGAAGTGTCGAACACCCTTGAGGAAATAATAGAGGCGAAACTCACGGCACAATATGTCAGACTAACTGGCAGCAAAACGGGCAGATCCATCCTTAGGAAACTGGGCTACCTGAACCCAGAATTGCGAGAGGGGATAACCGCCATCCCCAACGAAATTGCCAACAGGTTAAGAATACCCCCTATCCCAAGAAACATACACCCCATACACAACGAGGAACGCAGGAGAAGCAGAGTCCAGAGACTCCAAAGCTCACTCCACCAAAAACAAGGATAGTGTACACCGATGCGGCAGAGTACCCAGAAGGGCACTACGCTGCAGTAGTAGTGAGCAACAAAGGCGAGCTAATCTCGAGCTGTAGCGTGAGACACTCTTCACCAGAGGGGGCTGAGATGGTGGCAATTGCCTTGGCAATCACAAACCCATTAACTAGAATCATCATCACCGATTCTAAAACTGCAATCAAAGCCTATGACACTGGTAAGGTGTTCAAAGAGGCCAGCAAAATTCTGCAAGCAGGCAAGGACAACGTACCCAACGACCTGATTAGAATAATATGGGCACCCGCCCATAGTGGACTCGCAGGGAACAAGATCGCTAACGAGGTCGCCCAAGAGGACTCGCACACCGGCCCCAGCACAGGCAGACTACTTCCTGTCCAAAAAGCGAGACTTAACCAAATACAGAGAAATTCTAGAACACTATAGAATGGGCAGGAGAACCCTCCCTCCGCCCCATTGATCTCTCAAAAAGAAGGAAGAAGTAATCTGGCGAAAACTGCAGACGGGTACCTTCCCAAACCCGTATATCCTAAACAAATGGCATCCTGAGGTGCACTCTTTCAAATGCAAAAACTGTGAAGGCATAGCGACCCTAAATCACATGCTCTGGGCTTGCCCAGCGCTAAACGGTCTAAATGGGAACAAAGAGTCATGGGAATCCTCCCTCCACAGCCAGGAATACCAAGCCCAAAAACAAGTCATCGGTGAAGCCCAGGCCGCCGCCGGAAGCCAACTGATTCCGGCCGACGTCTAGGGGGGGAGGTAGACGGTGAAAGGGGGAGCTGCGTCTCACCCCGATCACCCATACTCTCTGACGGGTGCAAATGAAGTGCTCTCTCTCTCTCTCAGCAGAAGGTAGTAATTGCTACTTTCAGAATATGACATGCATCTAGCTTATTAGTGTAAATACTGCTAGCAGTGCTGTGACTGCATATGAAGTGCAGTCACAGGACGGTGCCATGAAAACTGTGTCAATATATGTGAACATGAATAATCAGTTCCCAAACACTTAACTGAAACCTCATTGTGAGCATGCACATGCCCTATGACGAGCACCTCTTTTAGCTTTTGTATAGTACACATATTCTGTTCTCATCTGTTATTCTGTCGAGTCTCCCTAATCAAGAGTATCTTGACAACATAAATGGCACAATATTAAGAGGAATGTGTCATACTAAATAAAATTCTTGCCCATGCAACAACTGTGTTGCTCTTGGCTTCACCCATTACTGACTTTCACCCTTCCCTCCCTTTTTTCTTTCTCACTGAGTTGACGTAACACTTATGAGTTAAACCTTACTCTTCCTTACATATACCAGGCAGGGTACCTGGAAAGCGCTAAGCTGGTTTAGAGAGCCCAGTTGACCAAACTTCAGTGCATAGTTCATGCAGCATGTGCTCAACCTTTAGAAAGGCTGCCTATTTTTTATACACTTGTAAACTTTGTATCACAAACCTGAAAATTTACCATAACAAAAGGGAATGTCATGCTAAATTCCTTTTGTTATGACAAAATGAATTGAGGCTGTGGGATGCCGCTGCCTCAATTCTAGGCATACCCCGAAACATGAAAAAAAAAAATTCTCAAAGTTAAGCTGAACTAAAAAAGTAATTCAACTGCAAAACAAAAAAAAAAAAAAACATGCAACATTGTCTAGATGCTGCACTTTCAAAATGCTTGCAATATCATACCAGACCAGGCAGAATTTCATTCCATGCCACCAAGATCCAATTCACTACCTGAGTAAGCAAAGTAGACACGTCGAAGGCATGTCAAAGCAGAAAGTTGTCAGAACTTGTTCCGAGCAACACCTCGAATGTTCGCAACCTTTTTCTCCTTCCCCTGTATAATCTTCATCATTATGGACATTCCCTTATATTTAAGTTTGCGTCCTAAAATCAGCAAGGCCTTTTTCCACCTCATGGCACCTACCTTTCTGTGGTCGGCACCATCTGGCAGTTGCAGCCAAATTGCACCCACAATCTAAGCCAGCTCCCAACTTTCATACATGATTTTTCAAAGAAAAGTATAGGCCTGCATTACAGTGAAACGTTATCACAGCAACATTTTGCAGTGACAGCAGTTAAAAACTCGGAACTCGGCTTGCTGTGTAAATCAATCCACATGCATGTCCTTTCTGTTAAGCCTTCGTTTGCTGTGATTGCATCATCATTAACAGGCTGCATCATGTTTAACAGGCTACATCGTCATCCTAAGCTTCACCCTCGCCATACAGTGAACGAAAACGAAAACTTAGCCTTCCACCACTACTGGGGATCGAACTCGCAACCCTATGGCAACGTGTAGTTGAAAGCCAGATGCATTAACCATTATTGCACAGTTTTCACAATTGGTAAATTGTGCAGGGTTTTGTGCATTATACAAATTTTTCAGAGTGGTAGCATTTGTGCATGTATATGGAGGCAACAGCCCTCAGTACTGTAGTGGATAGCTATGACATCCACATCACAAAGAGGTTACACACAACGTAGCAAGGTTTATCTGAATTTTGTGAAAGAAATTTCAAGAATTTTCTTGAGTGGCTTCTTGCATATGTTTCATTAGGTAAAGCATTTAATATGCAACACTTTGAGATATTACATTATTCAACCTGACCAGAAATTCTTAACAAAACAATTATTTAAAAGATACACTAAAAATCATTCACTATACACAGTGAGGAAATAGTAAAGCATGCAGATGCCATATAGATGGCATTTTGTGCCTAGCAAAAGCAATACCCAACTAACCATACACAGGGAAGCATATATAAACATGCTCCCACAAAGAAATGTAGTTGTACATCTAAAAAAACTTACATAGCTCTTTAGCCGGAAACCCATGATGGCAAATTGTCCAATATGGTATGGACAGAAGGCTGCACAGAAACAAAGCACATTATGCATATAAGAAATTTGAGTTCAATAACGTGTGTTAAGTAAACGAGAGCTGCTAATGGTTCAAAGGCACAGAATGTCAGCAACATTGCCATCGAACCTTACTTCAAGCTTCACCCACAAGAATAAATTTCCTGTACATGCAGATAAGAGAAGACTACCTTAATGGTCCCACCTAATCCAAATGTGTTGGCAGAAATAAAGATCTTATGGCACATTTTTGACTGGTCGTCTTTCAAGAAGCACAACAAAGGTTACGTAAAATAACGAAGTTTTAGTGTGAATATGTGCATTTCAATGGCAATAATGAAGCTAAATTATCACTACTACACCCACTTATCTTGTAATACAGCTTTAACTCTTTTCCTGCCATGGGGAAAATAGGTGTTTTTTGTAGGTTACGCCAGAATCCTTTTTCTGAAGAAACTACTGCACTCAATATTTTATGTAATACATAAACAAAAAGCAAAATGAATGCACTTTGCACGCATAAAAGTTTTATTAACGAGATGCATGTCATAAAAAAGATATAAGTTGCCAAATCAAGATTGTGGGATAAAACTGAACAAAGTTTGTAAAGACGCACTTGCATCTACTAAGAAAAAATGTAAAACGAAAATTATGAGATATACAAAATGTATTGCCATCTAATAGGCATTGTCTCTGAAAAAGTCAAAATTATTCATTGAACAGGTATTCTGCTACAAAAATTGAACTGTAAGCACTAGAGTTGGGCGTGCCGGGCTGCGACCGCCGATGCTCTGGGCTGGTTTGCGTCATCGTCGCTTTCAAACTCAAAATCCGCCGAAAAGTCAGCATCCTCCAACTCGCTGCTGCTCGATGCATCGGTAAGATCAGCCACAGAGGCAGCGGAATCGCAAGATCTGTGATCTCCTGAAGAGAGTGCGCCACGTCCGGAGTCGGACATTTTTACATTCTACTTTGATGGTTGCGAAACTTCGGAGCGTGTTTAAATATCACCACCTGGTGGGGAAAAAGCGAACTGCTTAGAAAACAAAAATATAGTCCGCCTCCATCACGTCCGATAGCGTAGTGTGTCTGTGAGTGGCGTGGAAGGTCTTGAAAGTGGCGTTTCAAACCAACGATAGCGGGCTAACAATGCCCAATGGGCACAGTACGGAAAGTGTTAAACAACTTATATAGTAATGCAGCTTCAAAGCTTTCTTTATGTGCAGATAAGATTATTAAGCTGTCTTTAACGACTTTTGTAGCAAAGCCGAAGTGCCCTAAAACAACCAGTCAAATGTGCCTTTAACATCTTGGTTGAGTCACCTAGTGCACCTTAAACTTCTGTTATTCAATTATCTCAATTAAATATAATTTGTTTAACAATACACTTAACTGCACCTCTCTCATTATGCTGCATCATGCAGAAATAATCTGAGAATAGGCCACCATTACCGTACAACAAATATTTTCAAAAATACACTTTCCTAGAACTGAAGATTTGAACTCTGACAAACTGACTTAAGTGATAAAAAAAAAATTTTTACTACTAGCTTATGAACACTCTTACCAGCGCTTTCACACACCAATCTGCTGTCAGCTGTAGTAGTTGTTTTGTGCTGTTGTTAGGCCTAGCTGCTTCAACGTTTGCTATCAAGTTTCATGCTGTTCGGTGCCATATTTTCATTTAAAAGATTCGCCGCTGTCGGCAATGGCACCAACTCCACTTTCATTATCCTCGCCGATGGCGCCGAAGTACGGAAAGCACAACAAAAATCTAAAGCATTGCATAATACAGGCTCTATAAATTCAGCTTCGCCACAATAGAGCGGTGTTACACGGTCAGCATAAGCAATAGTGTTGTATCGTGTCCGGTGTTCGGGTAAACACTGGCGGACTAAGCGTTTTACCAAAGAGGCGGGGGCGTAAACTTAAGCGGCATGCATGGTATGGCCACCTAGTGGCAGAGAGCTCAGTCAGACAAAGACAGCTAATATTGCAGTAACCAAGTGTATTTCACTGTGCTGCTGGTACAAATTTTCAACCAAATTACACCGCAGCAGAAAATTTACACCAGCAGCGAAGTATAATACACTTGATTACTGCAATATTAGCTCTGTGTTCATTTGGTTAAGCTCTGCATCACCAGGTGGCTGCACCGTGCAGGCCGCTCACATTTACGCCGCCGCCCCTCCAGTAAAACGCCCAGTCTGCCTGCATTTACCAGATACTGGACAAGCTAAACCTCTTTAATATCAATGTATTGAGCTGAAGCATACCAAGAGTGCAAAGGGGCAACTGTAATGGGACATAAAATGTGTTCCTAATTATACATGCGTGTACCCACCTTCTCCTGCACAGTCCAAGCACCGAGACACTTAATTAGTGTACTGGCAGGCATTTAAAGACAATTTGTGGCATTTAGTGGCAATTTGAGCCATTGAGAGCAGTTAAAGGTACACTTATGTTTTCTCGGATTGCCCGATTTTTCTGACATTTTTGAGATCCCTATGGTATCCGAAAACTTGGACGTTGACCGTAATTGATGACTGATTGCTTGGCTGATAGAAGAACATGTTAATACTTAAAATTTTTAATGCTGAAACAAAGGAGTGCACTGGAAAAATAGCAGAAAAAAAGCACACACCCACATTTTATGTGAAGCGTAACTTTAAATAACACATAACTCTTACAAAACAGCATGCTGTGATAAAATTTGTGCTTGAAAGCTCTGCTAAAAATAACTCTTCGTCTTAACAATTTTCTAAAGAGCGACAAAAATCTTTCAGGGATTCTTTATTCACAGTGCAGGACTGTCCCGAGAAAAGAATAAATAGGTCCATGATTTATCAATTCGTTTGACCACTAAGAAGAAATACAACCACGATTACATAGCTTGCACGAAAATGCTCATGGAACTGCAAGATCATGAAAAACAGTTTAAGTGAGAAATGAATAACAACAGGAAAACCACACAGTTTTATCTGTCTGGCATTAATTTCAATACCCTGAGGGTTGGAACTTACCGAAGACAAGGATGAAGAGTGTGTTGAGGGAAACAACCCAAAATACATGTTCCTGCAAAGGACAAAAATTATTCAAAATTACAGCTAAAGTAACACATTACTAACAGGATTGATTTCTTACACCCAACCTAATGTAGTCAGTTACAGCTTCATATAAGTGTGGTCAAACACATCCAAGAACACACAAGAAGGTTGTTGTCTCTCATTTACTAGAGAACAATGTCTGCTCAGTGAGCCGTAAAAACATTTAGCAAGCACAGGGCCTCGGGATCAGAGGGCAGCCCAAATGTCTTTCCAAATTTCCAATGCCATTCTGCACAGGGGATGATCCCATTCTCTATGAAATGAACGATTGTGTCGGTGGTGCTTTAGAGGTTCTGAGAGTGGCTAATGTCCAAAGAAGCCGGAAGGTCTACTGTCACATGGCATCTCCTTTGCCAGAAAAGAAGCTTTTGTGGCCCAAGTGAGCTATACGGCAAAAGCCTGAAATTGTGAAGTTTAGTTACTATGAATGGTGCTTAAAATCTAAAATTCCCAAAAAATTGGGGCCGCAATATTCTTGGGGTCTACATTTCTTTCAGCAGTGGTGTGTAAATACATGAATACAGTAAAACCTTATTCATGTTTTCGAAAAGAACACAAGAAAAAATGTACTAACCGGGAAAACGTATGATCCGAAGTTATGAAAAAATTTCACAGATTCAATTGTAGTTGACATCTGTGTAATGCGAAGCATTGCGCGAATCGTTGCAGCACAAGACGATGACGTGCGCTGAGCTAGTGGGGTCTAAGCAGCCAGAGACACATGTTCTCATTTTTACAGCTTTAGCAAGCTTATGTTTGTGCTCCTCGAATTCGACCTGAGTGAACAGCTTCTTCGGGGGCAAGTTTTGACATACTTGGGGTGCAGCACCCGTTGGCAACACCCAAGCAGCCCAATACGCACACTCCTTGATTTGCACCCGATATGCGCATTATCGTTTTTCTATTGCATAGTGTGTACGAAACGAAATCTAGCTGGTAGTCTTCGCCAGAATACGATGCCGCCATAGCAAACCATGATTCTCACTTCCTGCCACCTGCAGCAGGGCAGGGCAGCCCGTTTGAGTTATCGTCTGCAGTATGCAGTACACTTCTAACGGCATTATGCCCTGCGCGCGCATGGCATAGACAAGATAGGGGAAGATGCTTATCGCAATAGGGTTGGCGGCTATTGCTGTGAATGCAGTGCGCAATGACTGGCAAGAAAAATTACTGGCACCGGAATAGGAAACCGAGTTATGCATGCCGGCGTTTTCATGAAACAAGGGTGGGCGAGGACTGCAGGAAAGCTGCTGCGGTGGACGCCTACTGTTTCCGAGCGCACGTGCCTCATGCGTTTTATTATTTACGTGGGATCTAGCAGCCAGAAAATGATTCATACTATCGCAGTTTGGTGATGTACTGAGCATTAGTGCCGAAAGATAGTGTTTTCTGGGAATGTATCAACCGTCAAAAAAGAGGCATAAATGTATTCGGTCACTTTTTGTTCTCGATCCCTAACATTGGCGCTGGGTGAATCAAACGAAACGGGATTGCATCACCGAGGTTCTACTGCACACAAATGTGAATTGAACAATGAATGTTTCAATAAATAAATTCACGAATCTAATATCTGCTATACAGTGTATTCTGGGAAAGACCCATGGCTGGTGCACAGTTGAGAGCAGTCTCCACGGCGCTAAGTCACAATGTCACATCAGTACAAGATCCTTCAGGGTCACTAAGGACAATCGTAACAGCCCATATGCCATTCAAGCCAAGGGAATGGCAACAAGAGCAGTGCACATGGAAAAGCCCAGAGCGAAAGCTGTTTGCATTAAAATTCAAAGGGCAGGAGTGCATGTATATGTAACAAAGAGCAGCCACCAGAAGACTTGCTAATCATATCAGAAATGCATGCTGTGTGTTTTCACACATATAATATCAGTATAAGAAGGCGTGCAAATCGCGAACCACAACAACAACAAAAATTTTTTTTTCTTTTCCACAAGCATGCAGGCCTACCTTTATGCCAAAACATCATTGTAACATATACTTCACAGAAACAGACACTACAAATCCTACAAGCATGCAGAAACATTGACTAAAATACAGCCCACGAAGGTAAGCCACGCTGAGAGTTAACTAACAAAAGTATTCCACAAGTGATTTACAAGCCCATCTGACTACCATTCTACAACATCCTTCTTGGATGTGGCACTGCTGCCATTTAACATTAGAGCACATCTCCTGTTTCTTGCCATTGGTGGTTCACCTCGCATTCTCATTTATTAAACAACCTCCCATTTTGAATGCTCTGCATGTATCTGCATTGGCCTCTTCTCACAACCTCAAGCAACCAGTCATGCAGGGTTGGTGGACACCAAAGACCAATATGTCACTACCTGCATTTGCGTGACGGGTGCGCAAACGAAGATGCCATGTAACCGGTTTGCACACTGTCTGGCTGCAGCGGCATCATTACAGATTAAAATCTGTGGATGCCAATCCAAAACCACATCTGATTATGAGGCACACAGTAGTGGAGGACTTTAGATTAATTTTGACCATCTGGAGACCTTTAATGTTCATCTAATGCGCAGCCCACAGGCGTTTTTGAATTTAGCCCCCATAGAAATGCGGCCGCCACAGTTGGAATTTGATCCCACAACCTCGGTCTTAGCAGCGCACACCATAGCCCCTAAGCCACCATAGCGGGTGTCTGCACAGGTGGCAGAGTGGATGTAGTGAGGCGCAGAAGTTCATCCTGCACCATGTTTAGCCTTGCCATAGTCCACCAGATTACAAATTGCTTGGCATGTAGCAAACAACACCAAACAAGAGAACAAAATGGCAGCTGCCTCTTTTCTCCCAGGAAATTCTTACTAAATTTTTATTTAGTGAAAGAATGCTATGCTTGGGAATTTTTCGTGACCACACTAAGTCATTGTGGAGTTATTTTTGGTAGCTGCAATGAAAAGCTGCCATCATCTATGGCAAAGCCTTTTACAGCCTTAATCAGCTGCCATAATGACAATGTTACATCAATTATATTTTCATGCTATGCTCCCTCCTTCTTTAGGCACTGTCAGATGAAACATATTCTGGCTTTAAAAGTGACACTGGACTATGGCAGCTGCTTTCATGTCATATGTATTATCTGAAACACACATGGAAACATTGACAAGTCGGTTTGCTTACATAATAATCTTTTTACTTTATAAAGAACCATCGGATTACCAGAGCAAATGTTCCTATGACAATGCACCCTAGAACACACAGATAAAACAGGTAAAGTTCATACCAAAAACACAAGAGATCCATCCAGTCCAAGCAGCTGTCAAAAAGAAAGGTGGTATTGTGTTAGAATTGTGTCATCTACCTCCCAAATATATATGCTTGTTGATTCCTCAAAATATGAACCAACTAGCAAAGTTAAGAAACATTTCAAAAAAAGAAGGAAAAACAAGGAAATGAAATAGGCACACATGAAATGAGGAAATGAGCAGATCAGCATCAACACTTGCAAGAGATGCTGCAAGTGTTGCAAGAACCAAATAGGTAGTTAAGGAAAGGCTGTATGACTTGGTTTGCTTTTACTATGATGTCTTGAAGTTCCTTTTAAAGCACAGCACGTGTTATATCACTATACCGAATGTCACAGCTAACACAGAACAAGTTTTTAAAATATTGAAGCCTTCTGTGTGGATGACACCAACTGCATGTTATTAGCAACATCCTGACGATGCCTCCAGTATTTTGATGTTTTCATTCGAGGGACCCTGAAATGATTCTGACGATACTATACAAACGTACTGAGTCGTTAGGGTAGGTCCTTCTCATCATTAAGTGATGCATTTAAGCTAAGTGTGTAATTTCTTTTAAGATTTTAAAATGTGCATTCCTACTAATTACAGCGGCACCCTCTAAATTGACGTCATTTCGGCAAGCTATTCGATTAGTTACCCAGGTCGTATCATCGATAATTTTTCCAACTTTATGGTGAACAAATGTTCATAACAGTTAATATGTTGGTTATTTGTTTCTATAACACAAGTAACTAAGAAAATACACGATAATTTATCCCGGCACTCAAGCACTTCCGGCACACAGCAAGAGTCGTCTGCTTGTGTTACAACATTCTCCGTGCTGACGTGAGTTGCACGGTCAGTGCTGGTCTCGAGCTTCTTTTTCGCGAGAACCATGGATCACCCTTGTCACGTTGTGGGCTACAAATCTAGCAATAGGCAACATGTCAAGCTGTGATATTGTTTCATTCTGCAAGGCAATATGCGAGTAGTGTGGCTGCAGTACATTGGGCTGTCGGTATCCGATCGACGCCAGCATCTACGCGTTTGCGGTCATTTCACACCAGAGGATTACTACCACAATAGAGAGTTTTAGAGTATCCGCTATTCGGGTAAACACAAGCACAAGCGGACTGGGCCTGGGCGTTTTACCGGATGAACAGAGGAGCAAATATGAACGGCCTGCACGGTGCAGCCACCTGGTGCCACAGAGCTCAACCATACAGGTATATGTGACAACCTGGAAGGTTAGCTAGCATTTCACTATCAGTGATGAACACAGAGCTAATATAGCAGTAGCCAAGTGTATTCTACTTTGCTGCTGGTGTAAATTTTTGGCAGGAGCGTAATCGTGAGCGCACTTTCTTTTGAAATGTTTAAAATGTTTTACACTTGGTTACAGCAATACTAGCTGTTTCACTGGTTAAGCTTCGTGCCACCAGGTGGCTGCACTATGCAGGCCGCTCGGACTGCTCACGTTTACGCTAAGCCCCTTCATCACAGACATAGTTCATGCCTCTGCCCAACCATCGAAACGCCCAGCTTGTCTGCGGTTACCGGAATACTGTACATACTCAACACTGCAACAGAACACTGCTTGGATAGCTATCGCGGGAGATCGATGGCCAGGCGGCTAGCGAAGAGAATGGAGAGGCTTCTCGCGCTTGCTCCAAGACAACCGGAAGTAGACAACACAACGTCACATCCTGACACAGAGCCAGTGAAGGCGGAACTAAGCCCTGATCACTCGGCAAACGAATTGAGCAGAAAAAGCATGGCTAGGAAGGAGGGTAACTTGTAATAGTCTGTAACTCTCTTAATATGAGACGCTTCACTTAAATTGTGGCATTAATGTTTTAATGTAGCTGTACCCAAAATGTCTACACAATTTGTCCAAACCGTTTCAGGGACCCTTTAAGTAATTCGTAGTGATTAACAGTTTAATTAACTTGATGGCCATAATTCCAAGACAACATTTCTAGATCACATTTGAAAACGCTACTTCAAATGGAAACACCTTGCTAACTGAAAGCAACATTTTTAAATGGGCTGTAACTATGCCACAATGTCAACCCTTGCATTGACATTGTGGCTATAAAGTGAATAATTAAACAGCCAGTTAATTACTATTAGACAATAAGAAAAAAGATACTGGCAGCTCCTTCATGAGTAACTAACATACAGCTGGTTGCATGTAAAAAAAAAAGAAAAACACTTTGCTTTTAACACTTCCTTCATGCCAGGTGAGCCACCCATAGAGTCGACTTACATTTATTAGACTCCTGTTAAATCGATTTTTCATTTTTTGATCCCTACTGAAGGTCCCAGCTGGCACCTATGCACTTATACGGGCCAAAACTTTCGTTATTTCGATCCTGAAGTTGGCCTTCACTGGATAATTCGAGCTTGACCAGTTAGCATGCATGTGCCTGACCCCTATGGTGACCAGAATAGCGATCCCTTTATAGCAGCATCTGTCTCGGTAGAGCTTAGGGGACAGTGAATGTGTTGAACACACGTCATCACTAGTCTAAATTGCTTATTTTCCAGCCTGCCCTAGGAAAGTTTTCAAGCAATAATGGTAGCTCACAATGTCTGATTACGGTATTTACCCGATTCTAACGCGCACATTTTTTTTTCCCCAGGAAAATTGAGTCAAAAGATACGTTCGCAGCATTCATATGCTTTGCCACATAACATGGCTGCATTACGACAAAGCTAACTTCAAAAACCGCACGGCAAAGCTGACGTTAAGAAACCACCGGCTAACAAATATTAGACCCTCGGCCTTTTTTGCTTTCTAAAAAATTTGGTACGCCTTATATTTCTACTTTGCTTAGGAGTTTTAATGTTATCTCTTTTTTTTCTTTCCTACTCTGCACACATAAAAAGCGGGCGTGCGTTTGATTCGGGGGGTGTTGGAATTAGGTATACGAGGTGTGTTCAAAAAGAAATCAAACTTTTGAAATAGCGCGCCAACCGGCACAGGGAGCGTGTTGTGGCTACTGAGCGCATATAGCGGCAGGTTTAGACAACAAACTGCCATTTGCTGCATTTCACTCTGACCGTTGGTTGGCGAGCTACAGCCACTGAAGTGAGCACATGAACAAGCTGTTCTTTGGATTGGTGCCAAAGTGACAATAAAGGAATTGGAAGAACAGCGTGTGTGTGTGAAGTTCTGCTAAAAACTTGTGAAAACTTTCACAGAGACATTTCAGTTGCTTAGCCAAGCATACGGGGAGGACTGTATGAGTCGCACACAGTGCTATGATTGGTTCAAGCGTTTTGAAGACGGAAGAATGTCGGTTAGTGACGATCCCAAGCCTGGATGACCTTCCACATCCACAAATGATGACCACGTCAAGAGAGTTCGTACTGTGATTCGTGGAAATCGTCGTTTGACTATTCGAGAAGTTGCTGACGAAGTGGGTATCAGCATAGGATCATGTCATGAAATTTTGAGTGACAAACTTGGGATGCATCGTGTCAGTGCAAAATTCGTGCTGCATTTGTTGAATGACGAACAGAAACAGACCCGCGTTGAAATCAGCCAGGAACTGCTCGCCGCTGCCAATGACGATGAAAACTTTCTTAAAATCATACCAGGCGATCAGACAAGAGTTTAAGGCTATGATGTTGAAACGAAAGTGCAGTCATCGCAGTGGGTGGCCAAAGGTCCTCCTCGTCCAAAAAAAAGCACACGAGTCGGTCAAAAATGAAGGTAATGTTGGTTGTGTTTTTTGACCGCAAAGGCATTGTCTATCAGGAATTTGTGCCAGATGGTCAGACGGTAAACAAAGAAGTTTACCAGGGAATCCTAGCACGTTTGAGAGATTCTGTGCGAAGTAAGAGGCCTGAATTGTGGGAAAATCAGGCTTGGATGTTGCATCATGACAATGCCCCGGCTCACGCGTCACTCCTTGTCCGCAGGTACTTGGCGAAACACCACACTCCTGTTGTGCCCCACCCACCATATTCTCCAGACCCCAGCAGACTTTTTTCTATTCCCCAAGCTGAAAACCACCTTGGAAGGACGTCGTTTCCAAACCGTAGAGAAGATCCAGGACAACGCGAGAAGAGACCTGCGCGCCATTCCAGAAAGTGCATTCCAGAAAGTGCATTTTAGGAGGCTTTCCAAAAATGGAAGAAAAGATGGGGAAGAGTGCATTGCCAGTAGAGGGGACTACTTTGAAGGGGACAGCACTTAAAGTGTTGTACCATAAGCAGTAAAGGTGTTATAGAAAAAGTTCGGTTTCTTTTTGAACACACCTCGTATACTGCCAAATGAATCAGAGGTGTGTTTTGACATATTTTTCTGCATTTCAATTTGACCCGATGGATAATTCTGTCAATTTCGTTGGTGCCGTCAGTGTCGAATTAGCGGAAGTCGACTGTATAACACTTTTACCAGTACAACTCTCACTTGCCCTCGTAAGGCTCAGCAATTCACAACAGCACAGTGCATTGTGAGGCCAAGAGGCCAACATTGTTTTCAATATTTGTTCACTATAACGATAAGGACAACGGCAGACCGCTACGTCACAAAGGTGCTTGTAAGCTCCCTCTGGTTAGGGTTTTCCAGTTGTGACTGATCGCTGATGTTTTGAGAAGCATACCTAACAAGCATGAATGTGGCATGCTAATGCAGTTTTTATACCAGTATGGCAGATGGCACAGCAATATGTTCTGTCTTCTGTTCGCAGTTTTTCGCAGCTTATCAGGAATATTCAAGTATGTGAAAGGACATGTGAAAATGATGAATTCTGTATCAGGCTATATTTTTATTTTATTCTGTCCATCACAAATGCTCCAGGTACACACGTGATCCACATGGACATTGTTAAATTAAAACTACTGAAATGGCAAATAACAGAAAAACATGCATGACTGCTATGTACCTAAGATCTTGAAATTAAAAAAAAAAGGTGCACTATATTGTCTTTGATTAAATGAAGGTTCAACTGTATCTTTTTGCATTTAATTTGTTAGAGCATAATGAGTACTTAACCATAACCATCCCAAGAGCACTTCTACAATAATTTCAATCCCAATCAGGGACACCATACACTTTTGGGCAGCTTTTTTTTCAACCTGCACAATTATTCAAACTACCATAGCACTACAGTCGAGTCCCGCTACAACGAAATTCACGGGGCACGCGAAAAATTTCACTGTGGAGGAACTTCGTTGACACGAAATTAGTATGTATATACTGTCACGTAGTAGTGACGGTAAATAAAACAGTCGCAAAACTGTGTATGACGAAACTGGTTGTTTATTGGGCGAACCTGTGCCCACAAAAGCAAGCTACACTCAAAGCACAACGATAGCGGCGAACACAGTCGGCGATCGTCAAAAATCTGATCAGCGGCAAAACGCGTCGGCTTTTATACCTGAGTCATCGAAGGTTCCAGAATAGTCCCTGGTACGCGCGTGTCTTCCAGAAAGTTCTAGACAATTCGCGTCGCTCGTACAATCAGATAACATAAGCGTCGGTGAAAACAGGCAACGGAAAGAAGCATCGATAACGTTCTAGAAACTTCCGATACAGGCGCATCCTGCGCCGAGCGATAACGTTTAACATTTGTTAGCCGGTGGAAAGCGGCCATCGGCGAAAGATAAACATGTATACGTGTCAATACGTACACCAAACGGCAAAGCCGCGAACGAAACCGAAACCATCGTCCGGGAAATCTCCGCGATAGCCTGTGCGCAAAGGTTGCGACGTTCCGAAGGCAGTCAATAAAGTGTCAACTTCACGAGAGAATGCATTTCGCGTCACTGTTACAGCATTTTTCGTACACTGCGGTCGACGCCCAACTCAACGCGCGTGCCCGGCCAATTGCGAAACGCTCATTTTGCAGCACATGCACCGTCGCAATGAAGCGGTTTGAATTATCACAATTTCATTGCATATTTATGACAAAGTCGGCAAACTTGGCAAGCTTGCGCTGGATAGTATCTTGTTAGTAAGCACTTAAAAACAAATTGCAAGAAGGTCGGGCCATAACAGCACCGTTATGATCGCCAGCACGTGCGGTGCAGATCACGCTGAGAGCAATGCATTGACATGGCTCACGGCGTCCGAGATTTGCGTGCTTTCCATCGCGCAACGCCATAAATCTTGGACGCCATGGCTGATCGCGCTTAGTGCCCGCAGCTGGCGGCCACAAATTGAAAATAAAAGTGTAAAAAGATACGGATATTCATCTTGAGCAAAAAAAAAAAAACAATTGTTTCGCCAAAAAGCCGCATTGATGAAGTAAGGTTCGTAGTTTTATCAGTGTCACGCGTGCTCTGGCAAACATTAACAGAACTGACTCGATGACCACGAACTCACAACGCAAGCAAGCGCACGCTTGCGTTCTCCATGTCTCAGAAACTTGAGATTACATAACACCAACACTAGACGCACGGAAACCCAATGCGCACCAAGACACGAACCGTTTCGGCTCGACCTTTGCACTTGCTGTGGAGAAATGCCTCCAAGATACAGCGCATGTGCCGCGCATGGTCATGCGTGAAGAGGTGACGAACGCGATAGGTGAAAGCAAATAGGCGTGCTTGATTACGTTACCACGCATTCACTCACTCATCGCCCTCGTGCAGAAGGAATCGTCAGCTCTCGTTTCTCCAAGCGCATCGAGCTGCCGCGTGCCCAGCCTCCACAAGTTGTTTACCAACGCGACAAATAGCAGTGTTTCCTGCCATTCGTGTGCCGGGGCGCATGCTTTTGGCATTTTTGTCGCTAAGAAACTTTTCATGTGTAAGGACACTTTAAACAACTTTTGCCTCGGCCAACATTTTTATAGTCTTTTTGCTCGATTTTCAAGCCATACAGGCTCCAAGTACAGTCGAGTCCCACTACAACGAAATTCACGGGACATGTGAAAAATTTTGTTGCGGCAGAACTTCGTTGACGCGAAATTGGTATGTATATACGTACGCCAAACGGCAAAGCCGCGAACAAAACCGAAACCATCGTACGGGAAATCTTCGCGATAGCCTGTGGGCAAAGGTTGCGACATACCGAAGGCAGTCAACAAAGTGTCAACTTCACAAGAGCATGCATTTCGTGCCGCTGTTACAGCATTTTTCGTACATTTCAGCCAACGCCTAAACCAACGCATGCCCGGCCGATCGCGGAATACTCATCTTGCAGCACATACACCGTCGCAATGAAGTGGTTTGAATTATCCCAATTTCACTTCATAGTTATGACAAAGTCGGCAAGCTTGGAAGCTTACGCTTACCGGTAATTTTATTTCCAGAAGTCTGTCAGCCTGGATTTCTTACGCTTCACAGCAAGCAAAGGCGTAACGCGGGTCTCACAGTCCGTTAAAAGACTGTGGGTTCTTGGTGTCTCACAGGAGACTAACCACTGCGGGTTCGAGCTTAGCGAGCCACAGGGCCGCGTCAGCCGTCACCTTCAGCACCGCTCGCGCGCGAGCTCAGAGGCCGCAAGGGGCTACCGAGTGATGCACGCAAAAACACAGTAAAGCCCTGAGTTGGCGGAAACTGTTTACTGAATCCGTCGGCACCAGCATTGCACAAACGCCCGCACGGCGAGGAGTCAAAGGGCAGGGCGAAAATACAATAACAGGCGCCTATAGCACATCGCTGCGAGAGCACAGACTCAACCTGGGACACGCCGCTAGGAAAAGTCCTGGCGGCTATGCTACTTGCTCTGGCGATAACCAATGGGTCAACTCGCGAGAGCACGGGCAATATCCTTCAGCTTAGGCTTTCGGCAAGTGCGGCTCGGCGTGGTATGACCTCGCACGAGCACTATGGCACCGCTCGTCGGCTTAGCGTCGGGAAAAGGATCAGCACAAAGTACGCGCTCCCCGCACGGGCAAAGGCACCGTGCGCGAGCTCCAGTCCTAGCCACAAAGTTGTCGGCGGACGAGAGGAAAGCATGAACGTACCGTGCGCTGGTCCCGGAGAGAAGTCACAGCCACGCTCTGCCGCTAGCAGCCGAAACGCGGCCGCGTGACGTCAGCGCCCCGCCCTCACCGCAAACCGCCGCGTGCGCAGCGCCACCGCGGGAACCGGTTAGGCGGTGCGGGCGGCGAATAAGGCGAGCGGGGAACGAAAGCGAGGAATGGCAGAGCCCGCGCAATGGCACCGGTGCCTCCCTCAATCCCCACAAGACCCATCGCAATGTCATTGTCGTGGGTTCTGATAACTTTTCTGATGGGGTGAAAAGCATCCATTACTTTCAAAGCAGTCGCCGGAGTCGGTGTGTAGCGGACTGTCATTTTCCCCAGACGATGAGATGTTAGCATCTTAGAAGAGTCTGTTGCTGGGCATGTTAGCATCTTGTTGACAACAGCGGCTGCAGTGCGGCCGCTCGGGTGCTATCTTGAAAGCAATCTGCGATGTGTACAAAGTGAGCGCCCGCGGCGGCCTCATCTTCAAAGCGGTCTGTGATGTGGGCAAAGTGCAACTAGTGCCAATAGAGCCGTGTGCGCTGTGCTTTCGACGTTTAGTTCTCGGTGAAGCGAGACGGCACGGAGGTCAATTCCTTCTCACTTCAGCGTGTTGACACCGAGTTTCCGCGGTCATCGAGCGAGATGTGTTCATGTTTACCTGTGCGCACGTGTCACTGTGCTCCGTAATTTAGTTAGCGAATGTTTACAAGTTTATACGGCCAATAAAACTACTATCCTTAGTTCGTATAGCTGTCTACTAATCTGCTATCGCAATCGATGTGTCACCTTTAAGGCGAAACTGCGAGATTTTTTGCTTCCGCTTTCTGCCTCAGCGATCATATGTGCCTTCTCCCTGAGAGAGAGACATTTACGCTTCTTCATTGGCGTAGCCATTTCGACCGGACAGAGACCACAGAAAAAGGCAGCGATTGTGGTGATCCCCTGCAGTCTCGCGTGGGCGCGTTATGACCATGCGTGGCTATGGATTGCAGTGGCTTAAACTGATACTTTGAATTTGACTTCGTCCGCAAAAACCTTGTTCAAGCGAACATACGATCGTCAGAGCTTTGGAAGGGCCTTCGAATTTGACCACTCGGCAGTTCTAATTTCAGTTCAGTCCCAGTTTCGTTCTCGAAAAGTTCGTTGAAGCAGAAATACCGAATAAGACGCCTTCATTATGAAGGAACTTATTTTGTATTACTTTCTATGGGCAGCTGACGGGGAATTGGAAAATCTTTGTTGTGGCGGAAATTTCGTTGTAGCAGCATTCGTTGTACGAGGATTCATCTGTACATGCTTGAAATGGCCAAAAACTTTGTTAAATCGAAACCGTGTCATGAAATTACATCATTAAATTGCGAAAAAAAAATACATGGTTTTCAACGAAACTAAGATCGGGAAATTAAAATAGTTTGTTACATCACGAATTTAGTTAAATCAAGGTTCATTATATTGAGGTTTTACTGTATTAGGGCTACAAGCATACCCCAGTTTTTTGTTCTCAAAACAATTTCTTGGCTTTCCACATGCAATTTCGCCGCTAAGCCTAATAGCAAAGAGAAACTGACTCAAAAGGGCTTACTGACTGTGCTATAGGAATGGCACAGTCATGAATAAAGATTAATGTGACAACTGTCCTGTCCTACAACAAAGATATCTAGGAATTCAAGCCTGACTGATGTTGTGAGCTGAACGCTTTCCTGTGGTTTGTGGATGTAAGATGGCAAGCTAGTAGTAGTTTTGTGAAAGCAAGCATGTGAGGTGTGTCTGTACAGAAACAGAACTTTTTGTGCTGCAATACATATCATTAGCAATAAAGCTAGAGATCACATGTAGTACAGCAGCCACTCATCAAAACTGGCTCACAGATATGCAGCCAAATGGCCAGTAACCCCAGCTTGTGCCTACTACAAAGTAGAATTTTGCACACACCTATGTGTCAAAATGAACAAAACTCACACTTCTGCAGGAATCCCCAAACCAAAATAATGCAATTGCTAAATAACTATTGACGTGTAGGGATGCGCGACTCTCACGCGTCTCCTGTGGTCCGGCTTCAAGGCGTGGCTTAGCGCCGGCGGCGGTCGTGGTGGTTGTGGCACATTGCGAGAGATAGCGCGAGTGTCGCGATGCTAGCACCACCGAACGGCGGGGTGACTTGGGAGAAAAAGGTCGAAGGCGCTTCCTCTTGGGTTTGGGATCAGCGACCAACACGCACGAACGCAAGTGCGCCAGCCCGCTTCGCGGGACCGTCTCGCGAGGCTAAGGGCAGGACACCGGTATGGACGAACACGGATCGTTCGAACGCGCTATCGTTCGCGTGACCGTACACGCGAACGATAAGGCGATGGTGTCATAGCATGGGGCAAACATATTCGCTCGCTATCCGGTCGCGGTGAGTCAGACTTCCTTGATTTGTCACGCGCCCATCTGAATGTTCTATTGGCAGTAATTCGGCTAGTCTGTATTGGTGTATAAAAGGTACAATAAATGCCCTTTTGAATGTTTGCACTACTGTGTTGTCGTTCCTTTGTCCCAAGAGCCCGTGTGAGACCCTACATCTGGCTGCCCAACGTGGGGCTCTTGGGGCATCGCACGATAATTTTAACAGTTTTGCTCGGTTCAAGACAACCTTTGTTTCAACCGAAGCGTAGTCCTTGCGTGGATTTTGATCGCTAGTGTCGGCGGCGGGCTTTCTTGAGCGAGGCGACGGTTGCTGTAGCGTGTTTGAACTTTTCAACATGCTAAGCCATTTCGCGAGTGTTTTGTTGAAGTACACTCGTCGGTACGAGAGCCACGTGGTCTGCATCCTGGGAGAGCGAGGCCTAGCGCCCGCAGAGCATTGGCAAGCCTGAAGCGAATGAGTACGGAAGCCTCGTGGGTGGTCCAAATTTCTTATGTAAATGGCTTCTTCTATCTCTTTGACTTCGGAAGTCGCGGCTCAGGAAGCCGGGTGGCCGCGAGCCACTGGTGCCACTACGGGCTGACTGGTATTGCGGCCCGGCACCGGGCGCTCCGACACCGTCTGGGACGGTGGGCGCCGTCAACTCGGATGCTGTGTGCACCGAGCGGGGTAGGACCACCTCACAGAGCTAACGTCTCCTCGCGGCTGCCTGTTCTTGTGCCCATTTTGGGTGTTGTTTTTTTGTTTTTTTTGGATGCCGGTTGTTGTCAGGGTAGCGACGCATTAGGCCTAAGGCTTTACGACGACGCCTAACGCACGTGGAGGGACACAACCTGGTGGACCGTTGTGTTGAGGTGTCGCACTTTGCTTCCCTCATTTTAGTTAGCCTCGCACGAATTGAAATTACTCGTTCGATTCAAGAAAGCGAGCTTTGTTCACGTGAACTTAGCATCTGAAATTCTGCCCGAAATTTTGCTAGCCGACTTGAACATCGTACCACGTGGGCGATGCGCATGCAGAATTCATCTCCCTTGCACAATTTTAGTGTTTGTCGAGTGCGTTGCGTGAACGCAGCGTGAGCGGAGTCACCCCTGGTTTGCTGTCACCTGCACATCGTCTGCGCTGCTGCCCCGGCCTACAATCGAGCTACCCCAGGCGATGCAGATGCCTGTTGCCAGTTCGACGCAGCGATTTCGGCGGCCACCTGTGTCCGGCTCGCAACCCTCGGCAGCTGGTATAAGAGCCGGCAGTCAACAACGGCTACAGCGGCTCTCGCGGCGTGTCGGCGCGAGCGACGCTTGCTCGTGCCGACTTCTGCGTCGCCGTTTCCGGAGTCGTGCCATCGAATCTGCAGACGTGGTGCTGTGACCAACGGACGCCAGCGGTGAACCCCAGAGACAATGCCGGCTCGCATGTTGTGGATAACGTGTGGACATTTCCTCAGCGCGGCCACTGTCGCATGTGCTAACTTTTGTTTGTGACGCGTGCGTTGATAGACCGTGTGACATGTTTCGCCGGAGTATGTGTAGTGATTTGGGGTTGGGGGGATGTAGGGATGCGCGACTCTCACGCGTCTCCTATGGTCCAGCTTCACCGCGTGGCTTAGCACCGGCGGCGGTCGTGGTCGTTGCGGCGCATTGCGAGAGATGGCGCGAGTGTCGCGACGCTAGCGCCACGGAACGGCGGTGTGACTTGGGAGAAAAAGGTCGAAGGCGCTTCCTCTTGGGTTTGGGATCGGCGACCAACACGCACGAACGCTTCGCGCGTGCGCCGGCCCGCTTCGCAGGACCGTCTCACGAGGCTAAGAGCAGGACACCGGTATGGACAAACACGGATCGTTCGAACGCGCTATCGTTCACGTGACCGTACACGCGAACGATAAGGCGATGGTGTCATAGCATGGGGCGAACATATTCGCTCACTATCAAGTCGCGGTGAATCGGACGGACTTCCTTGATTTGTCGCGCGCCCATCTGAATGTTCTATTGGCAGTAATTCGGCTAGTGTGTATTGGTGGATGAAAAGTACAATAAATGCCCTTTTGACTGTTTGCACTAATGTGTTGTCGTTCCTTTGTCCCAAGAGCCCATGTGAGACCCCACACATGCAGCAACTACATTAGGCCAATGCACGCCCCTTTTTTTTTTTTTTTTGTATGCAAAATATGCACTTTACAATAACATGCTGGATAAACAGGCAACATACCGCAATCATGAAATTTCACAGAGGTGTTGCACTAAAGGGGCCCTAACTACCTCTTGAGTTTGGTAAAAAAACAAGGTCCACGGATAGCATACACTGCTGTGAACATTTCAGCCAAATTTTAAGGTTGTGATGGTGTGTGGAACTCACAAGCGGAACGCAAGGTCACTTTTCTCTCAAACGCTCTCTATTCAACAGAAGCCTGCTCCTCACTCTTTTCTGGACGTTTATTTCAAAATATAGCAGATTGCCATACGTGGCTGCTATTGGTCAATAGGTGACATCAATCAAGAAGGGTGTTCGGATCAGTGCACTTTGTCCTACTGTTACGTGTATATTCAGTGACACAGTTTAAGACAGAAGTAAACGAAAATCTACTTTTGAATTTCGATAATAATTCCACACTTCCTGAAGAAGCCAATTATCGTGTGCTCACGCTCGGCCATGACCGCCCGCCGAGGAATAAACCCTTTGAAGGTTTTTGCCGTATGTGTACGGCGGCGGTTTTCTATCCCGCAAGGTCTTTGTCGTACGGGTACGGTTTCGATCCTCCGTTTGAAATTTCGCGCCATAATGACGATGCATGCTTACCGGGAGGTGCTGCCACCTTTTAGGACTTACAAGAAGCGTTTGACATTTGTGCTAACTTCTTGGGGAGATAAACAGAACTGATTTCTAGTTTCAGCGCGTGCATCGAACAGACTGCGGCAACACCCCTTTCGCGGTTTCGGTTATGCCGCGTGATCCCAACAGAGGCACGCGAAACGTGATTTTTCTTTTTGTCGGCACTCCCTTGAAGGGGCGGCGGAAGTTCATTTCTACCTTTATTTGCGCTGCTCTTAGCTTGTTTATCACCGTCGCTCACGAGGTATTCTCGCTCTCTGCGGCAACGCGCGTTCGGTTCCGCCGCGTGATCGCAACGAAGGTGCGCGAAACGTGAGTTTTCTCTCTGTCGGCACTGTCTTGCAACGGCGCTAAAGTTGATTTCTATCTTGATTGGCGCTGTCTTAGCTTGTTTATCAGCGCCGCTTACGAGGTATTCTCGCTCTCTGCGGCAACGCGCTTACGCGGTTTCTGTTGTGCCGCGTGATCGCAACGGAGGCGAGGTGCGCCAAATGTGAGTTTTCTCTCTGTCAGCACTCTCTTGCAGGGGCGGCGGAAGTTGATTTCTATCTTGATTAGCGCTGTCTTAGCTTGTTTATCAGCGCCGTTCACGAGGTATTCTCGCTCTCTGCGGCAACGCGCCTACGCGGTTTCGGTTCCACCGAATGATCGCAACAGAGGCGCACGAAACGCGAGTTTTCTCTGTCGGCACTCTCTTGCAGATGCGGTGGAAGCTTTCTACCTTGATTGGCGCTGCTCTTTGATTGGCGCTACCTTGATTGGTGCTACCTTGATTGGCGCGATAAGGCGCTGTGCGTAGAACCGTGTTTCAAGGAATACCACACTCTGAAATATTATTGAACATTTGGAATTCTGAGTGATGCCGACATCAAAATACTGTTTCTAATTTTTTTTCACTATTTATTCCCGACTTTATACATTTTTTACATTCAATATCCGCAATAAAGTAATTTGACCATCTGGGAAAGTTTTTTTCAAAATAATTCGACCTTCAAAGGGTTAAACTTTGGCCACCCCAATTATTGGCGTCGTAGCCGTCGGGTCTCGCTAATTTCGACTAGTTTTGAACACTGAACTAGTCTCCAACCACGCGAAACTTAAGGTCAGACCACATGCACGCTCGACAGCGTGCGCTCACTCCTAACCGCTCCTGGTTAGATGCCTTGGCAGACTTCGCTTCGTAATGAGCGCTTCAAAATGCACAAGTTGGATGTGACTACTATCCGTCGGTCAAGCTGGTGCAGTACAAAGCCGGTTCGCACCATGTAGCACAGCCAGACATGAGCATATGAGCGCAAGTGCACACTCCAGCCCTGTCGTGCACAAAGCAAATGCAGCAGCTTCATGTAGCAGCGGTCTGCTACGTAGCATACAAACCACGGCCGCCACGACGAGTCCACTGGCTGAGCGCACTGCGGCTTGCTGAGGACAACTGCATTTGGCATGTTCTAGGCACCAAAATTGGAAATAGTGGTGTCTACGTGAACATCCAAAATCAAATTTGAACTGCGCGCCATGGTGACGTTCAGTAGGCGGAGCGTTGTGGGCACACCTCGCTCCGTCGTAACCTTTGCAGTGTAAATCATTTAAGAAGGAGCGGAAGCACCATGAACGCTATGTTTGATTTCCAATAACTCCGCTTCTGCAGAACATATTGAAGAACTTCTTGCGGCAATGGATTTCTGAAATAGCCTAATTTACCTTCAAATGCATTTCTCAACTTCGATAAAAAGCGGTTCAGGGCCACTTTACAGTGCAAAAACCACTGTTAGCTACTGTCAGCTATTAAAAGCCAGGTCATACTTGTTTGATTAACTTTCAAGGCCAATGTAGAACCAACAGCTGTTGAACAACATTATAAATCATATTAAATAGTACAGTAGAACCCCGCTGTTATGTTCCCGAGTGCTGCGTTTTCCTGGCTATTATGTTGTTTTCGGCCGGTCCCAGCAGAGCTCTTATAGGACCCAATGCATTGGTAACCCCACTGTTGCTTCGCATCTGTGGGACTGTTCCCACATCATGCGTTGCAAACTACCACCCCGCGCCGGCCCGAACGGCCATGTTGACTTTCCATGTCGCTTGACTTATTGGCTTGAAAGTTCCGGGAGCGAAATCTATGACGTATTTCGGTTTCCGCTAGCAAAAGCATGGCCTTTGAGATCCGTATTTGCTATCTAAAGATGGTGTCTATGACGCGTTGTGGCCCTAAAATTGGTTTTGGCGCATAGATGTTCCGTATAAAGTCCAAGGGCGATAACGCCGTCGCCGCGCGCCGCACGTGCGAGTGAAAGCGTGCAAGGGGTGCCCACAACCGCGGCTAAATCTCGCGTGCACAAGAAAGAAAAGCGGGGAGGAAACACGCCTTCTGCAGTCGCGCTCGAGGCACCGGGGGTGAGGAGGAGGGAGGGATAGCGGGCGGCGTTGTACTCTGGCATCAACTGCATACTGCGTGGCTGTGAACGGTCACGTGTACCGTATCTTAAAAGCAATCTGCGTTGGGGGCAGAGTCTAGGTAGTGGAGGTGCGTCGGCGGCTCGTAGCTTTCTGCGTGCTGTGTGTACTCGGTGCTCAGTTTGTGTTAAAGTGATAGACAGCAAGAAGCTCACATACCTTGCTGCTGCTGTGGCGCTTCCTCACACCAGCGTTTTGACAGCGCGTTTCCGCGCTTATCGAGTGTGATGTGTTCATGTTTGCCTGTACGCACTGACACCATGCTTATTAATATAGTTAATCAGCAAATGTTTACAAATTTATACAGACGATAAAACTACTACCCTTACTTTGTATACCTGTCTACTAATTTGCTATCGCAATCTATGTTTCAGCTTTCAGGCGAAACTCCGACTTTTTTTCAAACGTAAGAATTGTGTGCAGTACAACACTACTCTCATTACTCAACTTTTTTCTTGTTTCTTGGCTCTTGCGTTTCCCGGCTCTTCAATTTTTTTTATTTACGGTCTCGTAAAAAAATGTATCAGTGGAGTTCTACTGTACTGCTATCATAATCTCCGACCGGCCCCATTTTAGTTTTGGAACAATAAGCCCAAATTTGTGTACATAAATAGGATGATGACAATGGTGATGAAAAAGAGGCCCTAATTTCATAACCATGCAACACACAGAGAAAGAGAAATTGCTCTCACCCTTTCCCAGGTAAGCTCCTCAGCCGCTCTGTCCCACTCAATTGGGTTCCAGTTGATATCGTCTACACAAGAAGCATAACATTATACTAAACAAAAATAGCCATGAATACTAATGTAATACACAAGAATGTGCAGATAGAGCACACGAACAAAAGCATAGTATAAGTGGTTTATTTCAGAAAATGTTCTCTATTTCTGAAGCTGTCATACAATCTAGACTCTCCAGCAAGCACCACATTATGGGTGGTCACAATAGAAACCATTTTCTCTAGGATCACCATTCTATTATTTCTCTAGGAGCACCGTTATATCCCAGTACTGATATCTTCGTGTGCTGGGAGGCGCCCGATACATGATCACAAAAAGTTAAATAAGCTTCATGAAATATCTAAACAAAATTTATTTAACTAAAGGTTTCCTCAGTTGGCACACACATCAATAGGCCAGTAAGGACATGAATTACTTGAACCACCATTAAAAGATAACTTTTGCAGTGCTGGTAGCCACATTAAAAAAAGTGCGACATAGATGTACCGTATTTTCCGGTGCATAAGTCGCAGTTTATTTCTGAATTTTTCATTGGTGTGTCTTATAGAATGGTGCGACTTATGTACGTTTTTTTTTTTTTTTTCTCGAAAGAACTGCCGTCAAAATCGGATTGGAAGCTATGGCCACACGAAGCGCGCTGGGTTGACCTCCTCTGCCACTTAAATGCTACGGGTTCTGTACACGCTATTGAGGTACCGGGTTCTTCTCGTGATCGAGTTCCCGAGCGCCATGCGAGGACGGAGCAGCAACGCAAGTGGCAGCAGCCCGACTGCGAGTTGACCGACCACGAAGTCATTGCATATGCAGAGCGCTTTCAAGCACAGCGTGCGGGGACGATGTTATTGCCCTTGGACTTTAAATGGAACATCATGGCGACCACGACTGCAGAAATGTGCCTGGAGTGGCCATACCATTGCTATCGCAATTTGGCACCCATACACTTGTGCGTGACCTGTGTTCACGGCCTGACCTGTGTTCAATTGCTCACCGAACGAACAGGTGCGTCTTTTACACCGGTGCGACTTATACAAAGTTGCGACTTATAGCCCGGAAAATACGGTAAGCCGAAAAAAGCATGCACAGAAGTTTGGTGTGTAGTCTCATAAAAAGCACTAACAATCAATGTTTCCCAGTGCATTAGACAAGGGCGACAGCAAAAGACACAGAACGCTGCCACCCTTGTCTAATGTGCTGGGAAACATCGATTATGCAGCACTAACTAGCCCAACGCTCAACCTTGGCGTACCATTACACATTTACTTTACTCTTGCCGATTCCATGTTAATCATACTAGTTAAAGGCCAGTTAGAGAAAAAGCCCTTCATCCTTCTGTAGGGCATAAAAAACTTCACAATTCTGTACATGGCAAGATTAGCTACTCTGCTCTACTTTGCAGAATACTAAACAGTACAGTTACTGGCATAGATCGGCATCCAACTCATGTGCACACTCACTCATACCCACATTCGTTTCTCCGGCATGAGTGTAAGTGAGTGATGAAGTGTGTGAATTGATACAAGTAAGGGCCAAGGTAATGTAATGATTCTATTCTAATTCGTTTCCATTTCGCACTTCATCAGGGGTCCAAGCTGCACTCCGCCAGCATTATCACTACCATCGGCTGATCGTGAGCGGTGCCTGATAAAAAAAAAAGTCACAAAATCAAGCGAAAGGAATCGCTACATCTCACTGACCTAGGTTTGCGTGAGTGAACTTGACTATGAGCGTGGGTGGGTGTTGGCAAGTATGAAATGAAGTGTGAATGTGAGTGAGTGCAAATGAGCATAAGTAGAAATAAGTATGAATGTAACCGTGTGCTTGTGAGTGCAAGCAAACATTAGCATGGATGCATATGTTATCAGATGCGAGTGTGAACTTGATTTCCAAGCTTGTGTGTAAGTGGATTTGAGCGTGAAGCTTGAGCGAATGCCAGAAAGTGTGATTTGGTGTGAGAGGTGCAAGAGCACCGATTAGCATGAGCGAACTCAAACGTGAACGCAAGCGAAAGGAATCGCTACATCTCACTGACCTAGGTTTGCGTGAGTGAACTTGACTATGAGCGTGGGTGGGTGTTGGCAAGTATGAAATGAAGTGTGAATGTGAGTGAGTGCAAATGAGCATAAGTAGAAATAAGTATGAATGTAACCGTGTGCTTGTGAGTGCAAGCAAACATTAGCATGGATGCATATGTTATCAGATGCGAGTGTGAACTTGATTTCCAAGCTTGTGTGTAAGTGGATTTGAGCGTGAAGCTTGAGCGAATGCCAGAAAGTGTGATTTGGTGTGAATGTGAAAGAGCACCGATTAGCATGAGCGAACGCAAACGTGAACTGTGTAAATGTTGGCGAGTTTGAGGTGATATGACCATGAACAAAAGTGAGTACTTGTGAATGTGAGTGGGTATTAACAAGAGTGAATGCCAGTCCATGCGAGTTGAAGCAAGCACGGACTGGAGCTGAACAATTGATTGATTAACCTTCCGGTTAATCAATCAATGTTTTGCGATATATTTTTCTATCGCAATTAATCATTCAGGGTCACATTAGAAAAAGCAGGAAGAGAGAGACTAATATAATTAAATGACTCGAGGCCTGTTCCAGGAAGTTCTAATAATTTGCTATCACAATCGATGGTTCGCCTTTCGGGCTAAACTACTACATTTTTTTATTGTGTTTACGTTGATTTTGCTTTCCGTACTACCGAGTTTATAGTATCAAATGTGTATGTGAAAATACAGGAAAGCCTCATTATAACGAAGTGAACGGGACAGCAAAAAAATTCTATATAAGCAGTAAAATGATAAAAGCAACTACTCCATAAAAGCTAGGAAGGTAGAGCTAAAATAGCACATTACAACCTACAAAACCTTATTTCCATGTTTGTAATTGTGCACCCTATTGGGCATATATTACAGTAAATGGTAATAATAGATATAATGAAGTAATGGATATAACAAAGTAATGTCGGCTCCCCCTTCAACTTCGTTATAACGAAGTTCAAATGCAGTGCATCATTTTCTTTTTTTTTTTTTTTTGTTACTCAGTTCTTTTCCATTCTTATCATCGGCTGAATGGAGCGGCTGTTCTTGGCAGTAAAGGAATCACAGTGACATTTGCGTTTACACCAAAGAGTAGAAAGAAGTCGACTGGAGTACAGCTGGAATAGAACTGGTGGCATTATTGCAGCCCAGCTTTTTACAAGTGATCTCTATACCAGCTGCTCCACTTACCCTGAGCAACATGGTCGTCTGCCTGAGCAGGAGGTTCCTCAGCATGATGAGGCACTGGCCCCAAGGGTGGGCCCACAACTTCTCCTGGTTCAGCTTCTGCCAGACCTTCGGCATGCTTAGAAGGAAAAGGTGGAAATGATAGTTATAATGCAGCAGACCTAAATCTCTTGACACGGGCAGTTCAATACAGTTGTCTGACATAAAGTCCTCAGAAAATAATTCTTCTTGTCCTCCCCCTCCCTCTTTTTTCTTTATTTTCCTTTGTATTTCCGGATTTCTCAAGCAATTCTCGGGGTCTCACGAAAACAGTACTACTTTGTCGCCTTGACGTCAACTAAGCCCAACTGTGTGCATCAAGTAAACATGATGCAACTGTTGTAGAGTGAGGAGTGTTGGGCTGTACCTACTTTAGCACCCTTATTTCTTTCACCCAGATTGTTTGCTTTTTGCAAAAAAAAAAGTAATTAACAGATCCAGACACTTTTTTTTTCTTTGAAATGCTATCGCTGAAAGTGAAAATATGTGCTGTGCATAAAATGATTAGTGGGGGATACCCTGAAACTGAATCGCATTTTGGTATTTCCATAATGTCTAAAACATTGTACGGGCCGAGGTTTGGTGAACCTTCAACAGCGACTGCTTGGAGCTCGAACCAGGTTGACTATCGGAGAGGGTCCGGCAGGGAAGACGAGGCGACGTAAAAACAAATAACACAAGTTTACCACATGGTTATGAGTGAGTGGTGTGTTCCAAAGAAAACATACGAGAAACATTCAGTGTGCATGCACCTGGATGCTAAGGCAAAGCAAAAGCGTTCTCCACGTGGCAGCTTGCTGGCTTTCTTATACCCTCCCCCCCCCCCCCCCCCCCCCCATCCAGGCATTCTTCCCCTCTCCAGCCCCCACTGCAGGACAGGGCAAACCAGACGAAGTAGTGAGGGTGGGTGACCGTAGCGGGGTGAACGTCCCCAGCTAGGGTGAGATGGTCGCAAGACGGCACAGCAGGTTTCGTCTGACGTATCACTGACCCTCGCAACAGACACGTCTGTTCATGTTGACGAGCGGGATTGTTAGGCACGCCGTTTCCCATGCGTTTGCACGTGGTCCGGGCATGGCCGCTCTAAGTGAACCGTAACAGCGTGTATGCCATCTAAGGCTGCTAGATGGCTATGTTTCATATGCAAATCGTCAATAATTTTTCCTCTTAGTCCAGGTCATAATGAATCTAGTAAAGGCAAGTTGGTCATTGTTTTATGACAACTGTAAGGCACAGGAACGCACTGAGTTGTGCCAAGTAGATCCCAAAAGGTTGATGAATCATTCTGTGCTCATGTAACAAGGTGCATTTTACCCTGGCACACAGCTGTGCCAACACAGCCCTTTTGACCACAGTCACATCTCACATGCAGAGATAATTACTGTGCTTCCAAGGCAATACACTGGTGGTCAAAGCGAGCCTCTATTTATAGTGTTACCACCACAATGATAAGACATAGATCTGCATTCGCTCAATAAAGGTGCACCACTTCATTTCACAACGACCAGTGTTAGCCGCAGGGGCATTGCCCAAAGCACTTCAGCATTCCATTGAGACGCATTGCACTGACATGTACTCAGATCGGTGCACAGTGTATGACAATGCGTTCAAAAACAGCCCACGCAATGTAACTTTTGGACGCCCATTACACTGTTGCACATTGGCATGCCGAGCACTGCCACTGCTGTGCCTTGCATCATAAAGTGCACGGAATGCTGGCATGCTCTTTAAACTCAACAACAGCAGCGCATGCTCTGCAGCCATAGCTGGTGCTATGTTGCTAATGAGTGGTTTTCAGGTCCTGGGTATAGCAATCTTCAGGCTTCAGCCTCTGGCAATCAGAGAAAATCATCAAAGACAGGTGAAGGTTTCACTTTGTGGATATTTTCATAAATTTCATCATCAGCCTACCACATCAGCACAAACATTAGTTTCTTGTGAATGTGCCAGCTCATAAAAAACGACACATTATATTCAGAACTATGGTTTGAATAGGATGAAATATTTTCTTACCCCAATTTTGCTCATAAAAAAAAAACACAGCCATCTTGACGATCAGGTGATTCAGCTTTACAGAAAACCCACCTTCTCGATATCCAAATCCAAGGCAGACACACACACACACACACGCACATGAGGTAGTGAATGTCAAACAAAAACGCCAATTTGGGTGACCCCATCCACATTGCTATTTTTGTTCCTTATTGGGTTCAGTTTTTCAGCAGTAATTATAACCTCACGAAAGTGACAATGACACTAAGAGCAAGCAGGGTGATCATCCAAGGCTGTCAGAAATGCTGCTCAAGTTTTAAACATGTACGCCATGGAGGAATTATCTTTATCTGCTGTCACAGTAAATTAGTCCAAGGACTGGAGGGAATCATTGAAATCTAGAAATATCTTTACAACGACAGCAGTTATAGGCTTGAAACTAGGTCTGCTGCGTCCATCTATACAGGGTGTTTCAGCAAACAGTCTCAACAATTTTTAAAGGTTGCCTGTGGCAGATGGCACAATTCTAGTTCATGAGCTGGTCTACTCAAAGAGGCGGACATTACTTGCACAAGAAATTGAAAAACATAATCGAATAATTTTAAAAATTCACTAATTAAGTTTCTAACTAATTACCTGATGGCCCATATTGCAATTTACAAATTGTAGCCATGGAGTTCGCAAGGCGGATCCACTTGGAACGAATTCTCGGGATCACACAGTTTCGAGAGATTAATTCCCAAACTTTGCGCAAAAATGCATTGGCATTCCAGTTAGTTTCTTAACAAAATGTCGCTTTATGCATTGAAGCACAAAATTAACTGGAACGCCAATGCATTACTCCACAAAGTTCGCGAATTAATATCTCGAAACTGGTTTCATCCTGAAAATTAATTCTAAGTGGATCCGCCTTGCGAACTCGACTACTACAATTTGTAAATTGCAATATAGGCCATCAGGTAATAAGTTAAAAACTTAATTAGTGATTTTTTGTTAATTAGTTGATTATGCATTTCAATTTTTTGTGCAAGTTATGTCCGCCGCTTCGAGTAGACCAGTTCATTAACTAGAATTGGGCTATCGGCCACAGGCAACCTTAAATAAATTTTAAAAGTGTTTGCTGAAACACCCTGTATGTCCTTTCTGTAGCACTGTCGTCATGTTGTTGTCCAGACCACCTCCTCATCCTCAGCATGACTTTCACCTTATTGCTAACCTTATGGCTTCACCTTATGCTAGCTAGAGTGTACCAATACAGCAAACTTCCATTATTTCAACTGCAGTTTATTCAATTTTTCGATTAATTTGAGCCAATGCCCATGCATTTCTATGGGCCCAAATATTCATTATTTTGATCCTAAAACTGGTGTTCGCCGGATAGTTCAAACTTTACTAGTCAGCACGCACACACCTGACGTCTATGGTGACCCCAATAGTAACTCCTTTAGTGGCAGCATGTCTCAGCAGAGCTAAGGGGACAGTGAACACACGTCATCTCCTGTCGAAAACGCCTATTTTAGGCCTGCCCTCGGAAGATTTTCAAGCAATAACGGTAGCTCACAATATCTGACAACGGTATTTACAAGATTTTGACACGCGTACCTTATTTATTTATTTTTTCAAGAAAATTTGACCGAAAATTGCCTGCGCAGTGCAATGAAACCAAAACCGCGTTTGCAACGCTAGAGTGCTTTACCACATAACAAAGCTGCATTGCGGCGAAGCTGACTTTAAAACAATGCGGCAAAGCTGATTTTAGAAAACCGGCCGCTATTGTGCCACACTTATCAGACCCCTGCCCATTTTCCTTCCTAAAAATTGTTTCTGCATTAATTTCTACTTCGTTAAGGAAATTTCATGTCATTTCTACATTAGTGTTCTACTTTGGATACATAGAAAGCAGGCGCTCGTTTAATTAAGGGGCATGTTAGAATCAGGCAAATACTTCCAAATGAATTACCAGTGTGTTTTGACATTTTTTCTGCATTTTGTTTCATTCTATAAATTTCGTCAGTCCAGTAAGGGTCGAATTAACTGACATTGACTGTAATTACTTTTTAGACAAAATCATATATGAATCATATAGTGCCAAAAGCAAATCAAATTGAATATCAAATATTTTTCAAAGAGATTATGAATAATGTACAGACTTTTTTCACCTTTAACCCTTTCTAAAAAAAACCATCAGAAAACAAAAAAATTTTTTGGCACACCTGGATAGTGAATTCTTCGTAGATTCTAAATATATACAGTAAACCCTTGTTAACTCAACCCCAGATACCTCGAAATATTGGTCAAGTCGACATTTTTTTCCAGCCATGGTGTCAACCTATGAATTTTCCCCACCTTGGTTGCTTAGTGGCTATGGTGTTGGGCTGCTAAGCACGAGGTTACGGAATCGAATCCAAGCCACGGCGGCCACATTTCGATGGGGGAACACCCGTGTTCTTAGATTTAGGTGCACATTAAGGGGGGACGAGGGTTCTAAAAACTTTTTTCTCTAGTTTTAGTTCTATCTGAGCTAAACTTCACTGTTTAGATCAATTTTTCACGCTGATTTCAAATCTATAATTAGTTTTTTGATAGCTACTTTAGTTCATAAAGTATTAAAATCTGAAAATAAATTTCATAAGTACTTCTTACGGGGCTTTTTGGCAATTTCTCCTTGTCAAAGACAAAAAGTAAGAGCATGACTTTAATGCCAAAGACTTGCTCTAGGGGGTGATGCTATTTTTATTTGTTTGAAAGCATTCTAAAGGTGAGAAAGCAGACCAACAGTGACTATGAATATATTTTTCTTATTTTCACTCATTGTTACTTTTGATTGTAATTTATAAAAAGATGTTAGAGTAACAGAAATAGCATCACCCCCTAGATCATTTCATTATGAATACACTGATACCAAACTTATTTTCACTCCCCAACATCATAGAAAAAAGCCCCGTAAGACTGAGTGTGGTGTGTAAAAACATTGAACTGAGAAAAACGCATTTGAAGTTTAGACAGCTGCAAATTTTTCTAGAATCCAGCTACAGCAATATTAATGACATCATTTTGTAGCTCTATTCTTCACGAGAATGACTATACTAAATATATGACTGTACCTTGCCAGAAAACTGGGAAAAGCTTGTTATAAAGCCATGTACTGCCCCTAAACCAGCATGAGAAACTACATTTACCACTTCATGTGCCCGTTCTAGTGGCCTGCAAGCTAAATGAATACAAAAATTGTATAATAAAGTAGCCTTTCCATAGACAAACAAACTGACACAATGTTCAAGTCAAAAGCACGCACTTATGGAATATTTATTGAATGACCTAAATTGATTATTGTCATTCAACAACACTTCGCTCTACAGCACGCCAGGGCTGTATATGCAGGGTCCTTTGCTGGCTTGTGCCGTTTTGAAAGCCTAGCCTTGGTAGCACTACTGTCTAGATGCTCATTTTACGACTTCCGAAGCTTTTGCGACTAGCACCTTGAATTTCTGCTCTGTTGTGCACTGTGATGCCACACACTCCTTTAAGATCGGCGCACTTTTCGCGCGCTCAGCCAACTCGCCCACTGAATAGTATACCATATCAACGCGGTCTTGGACGCACTGGCTGACGATACGATGACATCAGATGGGCCGCACTTATGCCCAGTAGAATCAACGGTGACGTTAATGTGCTGCTTCGGACGCAACAGGTGGTTCCGGCCGTTCGGGTAGCACCCCTTCGTCTGCGATCTGCAGCTGTGCGTTCCATGGACGCTTTCGTTTCTTTCCGTGAGATTAACGCGTCATCTTTAGACGAGTGCAAGACGAAAAGACGGTGCGTGAGCCGCATGAACGCAAGCGTAGCAGACGACCACGAGAAACCGGGAGCAACGGAGGACTGATAAGGCGCGGCACACGCAAAACAAAAATAAAAAGCAAAATGGCCGCCTCGGTGGCCGCGCCAGCCAATGGGAGGCGCGAGACGGGGGGCTCGCCATGCGCGCATGCACTCCGCCCAATCAAAGGCCCGGAACCACCCTTCGAAAAAGCGGCGAGAGCAGTCGTTCAGCTTGAGCAGGGCCATTTTGAGCTGCCGCAAAATGCTCACAAAGAAAACAGCTACAAAACAAGCCCAAAATGGCGGTGGTTGGCTGGCGGCTGTGCCCGCGGCGCGCGCGGGAAGTTTTAACAAATTTTGCCTGCCGCAGGTCGTTTCGCGGCTCCCGTGGCGTTTTGAAAGCCGATTTTTTCCTATTTACCGATCGAAATCGGGGTTAATAATTTGACGGCAGGTGCTTTAAGGCCCAAACATTCCTAAAATGCGTTTTTCCAAAAATCAATTTTTCGGCGGTTTTTTTACCATTCTATAGAGCCCGCGTCCCCCCTTAAAGAACCCCAGGTGGTCCAAATTATTCCCAAGTCCCCCACTACGGCATGCCTTGTAATCAAATCGTGGTTTTGGCACGTAAAACCTCATAATTTTTTTTTTACCTATGAATTTTTAACCCCCTATCTCAAAATATTCCACCAGAACCCAGATATCTTAAAATCTCGACATTGAAAATACCATGGAAAAGGCAACAGGGCAGTGTCATTTGCATTTGGTTTTCACCTGGTGGCAGCATGCTAGCCAAGCCAGATGCTGCGCCGGGCCACACTCTCCCCCTCATTTTTCGCCCTTCTATCACAGCTCGTGTACACTTGCTCGGCTGTTTGCTGCCAGATTGTTGTAGCCTCACATAGCAGCGGTGAGCCAAGAGCCCAAGTAGATTGTTTTTTCCCCCTCATTTAGGACGCTGTCAGTGACGCATCGACGTGGTCATCGTGCATTAATTGCAACCTTGAGCAAGTTAATCGGCACTTTTGAGCAGGCATGATCAGCCCACGTGCTGCACCCGAAAGAAGCCAGCATGCGAGCCCACAGCGAGCGCTCCAGCCAAATTGCGGGTTGATAAGGACACTCGCTTCATGCTGACACGACACTAAGGCGTAAATGCCGCGTCACTTGTGAACGCCTGCTAAAGGCGACAACTGCACTTTTTCAGTTAAGCCCAAACCGCATTCACATGATTTTGTGCGCGACGGCGACGAGCGACAGCTTCGAGCGACGAAACGGGCCGTCGCGCGAACAGATCGCTTGGTCTTTTCGCTCAATCGCTCGGTTCTAGAAATCTAGAATTCGTCGCTCGTCGCCCGGAAGTGCTATAAGCGACTAGCCAATAGCGCGAAGCCGGAACTGGATATACATCAGTCAAGTACTACCGATTGTCGCACGGAATGAGCAAACGACTAGATTTTGATACGTGCAAGGATAATAACGTAGTGCAAGACCTTTAGAAATATTTATGCTGCTCTTTACTCTAAAACACATCAACTTAAATTAATAAAGCAAGCGTCACGCCAGTTTCGGCGAGTATTTGCTGCCCTCATACCGGCAACACCGGGGAGACGTCGCTCAAAGTCGTCGCTCGCATGCGGTGCGACTTGTAGGCGACGAGCGACCGCGACAGCCATCTCCATCGCGTCGCTTGTCGCTGTCGCGCGCAAGATCGCGTGAATTCGGTTTATACTTTACAGTTTTCAAAGTGAAATTGTACGTAATTCATTACAATGCAGAAAGTAGCAGCATTAGCTTTTTGGATGTCTAGAACTAGTAAAGCTCGGATGACTAGCTTTAAATATTTCATTAGGATCAAATGTCATGACTCTGTGCGAAGCACACTGTCTTGGCACAATGCCAGTAACACCGTTGCCCAGAGGCGCCGATGCGTTCAGCGCCAATGCATGCAAAAGTGACCCAAGAATATTACTACCGAGATTTTGAAAAGGCTCCATGTGGTCTAGGCGCAGCCAGTAGGCTTCTATCATCATAATTTCGCTTATCTCATGACAGCCAGGTTGGCAGCAGATGCCCCTGCCTTCCTAGACTAGGGAGACCACCAACTCCAGGTGAAGAACAGCCGGATCAAATGAATGAATAAAGTTTTCTCGGCTCCTAGGGAGTTGGAAAAATCGGACAATGACTGCAGGTTAATTGCAGCCATTTCATCAACTTTGTTTAACAATGGGCAAAAGAAACCGATCAATGATACGCCGGTATACGCCGGCGCCATCTTTGCCAATCTTGGTGCCCTGGTTGCCAGCACTCTTTTCTCACCACCGCAGCGCTGCGTCCAGTTTCGGGCCTTTAAAAATTTCTCATAACCTTCATAATTGCTCAGAAACTTTTGCGAGAAAACTCAAACACCATTTCAGAACATTTAAACTATAATATTCCGAAAGAAAGCAATAAGTTGAGTGAATAACATCAGCATTGTCAAATGTACTCGAATAAATAAGTCACACTTGAATTAATTGTGGTCTCATTCTCACAAATTAGTCCACTTAATCATTGCACGTATCCAATAATTAGTATCTTGCATGCCACTTTGCGGCCAAGATTTTTGAATGGCAGCTATTCGATATTCGATTCGAAAATTATTTGAATTCACTTCGAACTCAAAATCCACTATTCGCACAACCCTAGATTTATTGTTACCCAGCGGTTGGACTACGCACTCCACTTTTAGAATCAATTTAAATTTTCCCGCTCTGGCGACCTCGTGATTTTTGATGGACCTTCTACACACTAATGCGCGTTTGTTGTAGTGAAAAGAGGCGTGGCTGTTACCCTCAAGAAAAAAGCACGCCGCTCGTGATTACGCCTCACTAACATCAAATTTTTGTGAGGAAGAGACTCCCAGCAAGTCAAGAATCAAATTATGCTGTTGGCTTTGCCATCTGACAGTGCTGAGCGGTGATAAGTACCCTAAAATAGTGCCAACTGTTCAATAGTGAGCTTTGGTTTGGAGTTCAAATAGTTTTATTTACTTGATTTTTACCGTTTACCGATGGCGTCGTTTAAGGTCCGACGTTATCGGCGCGCAGGCCAGCGTCGTTTGCGGTCAGTCACACTACGGCGGGTGCGCTGCGCCAGCCAAAACGCCATCTCCTCTATACTCCGACGCGCGCGCCGTCGGCTATCTCCAGTGCATGCGCAGAACGATCCCAAGCTCGCGCGCCACTTTGAACGGCTGTCTGCGACTGTCGGCGAAGTGGCGGGGGCACCTTTATTTCTTAACGCGAAATGGCATTGTGGGTCGGCACAGTCAGCGTGACAAACACCTGAAGGGTCAGGAGCCAATTCGGCGCCGGGCCCGTCGGGGCGCATCAAAAGCTGCCAGTTACGTTGGCTGCGCCGGTGCGCTTCAACTATAGAGGGGGTCATTTTCGCCAACGTGACGTAGCGTGCGTGTGCACGCGCTCGCGTTACGTCGGACTATAAATGGCCCTATAGTGTCACCTAGTGTCAGGTAAGTGAAGTCAAGCGCAGAGACTTGCACAGTAACCAAATAGTGGCGCTGCCAGCACACAAAAAAAAGTGTTTTTTTTTTTCTTCGGCAACATCAACTGGAAAAGGAGAGTGCCGGCTTGGCGAGCTAGGCCAGCTGCAGCAAGCGGCGGGATCAGGTTTGAATTAAGGGAGGGGGAAAGGTCACGCCCGCGGCGGCAAGATCGCCAGGTCAAGTGATGCAGGCCCGCCTCGCGCACGCTTGCACGCACGCACACGTGCACTCGCTCTCGCCTCGCAGTCGCCGTGAATGCGAGCGCGCCAAGCACGACACCGCCGCTTCGCATTCCGTCGCGGAGCTGCTCGTGCAACAATTACAAAATTTGGGGCGAAATCTCTAGGTTGTCGGCGGGGAAAATTCGTTATTTCGAGGGCGTCTCCCACTGCCACTTCGTTACGTAGAGGTCTCAAATGCATGTGCTTCTATGGAGTAACGGCGGAGAATAGAAAAACTTCATTATATCCAGGAATTCGTTATATGGAGGTTCGTTATAAGCAGGTTTAACTGTATATGAATTTGCCAATAGTGACTATATTTAATTCCTTCGCAATGAAGCGGTTCGAATTATCGCAATTTCACTGCATATTTATGACAATGTCGGCAAGCTTGGCAAGCTTGCGCTTACCGGAAGTTTTATTTCCCGAAGTCGGTCAGCCTGGATTTCTTACGCTTCACGGCAAGCAAAGCCGTTACGCGAGTCTCAGAGTCCGTTAAAAGAACCATCGCATTGTCGTGTGTACGGATAACTTTTCTGATGAGGCGAAAATGAACCATTGCTTTCAAAGCAGTCGCCGGAGTTGGTGTGTCTAGCGGATAGTCATTTTCCCCAAACAACGAGACGTTAGCATCTTGTTGACAACAGCGGCTGTGGCGCGGCCGCTATCTTGAAAGCAATTTGCGACGTGCACAAAGTGAGCGCCCGCGCGGGCCTCATCTTCAAAGCGATCTGCGATGGGGGCAAAGTGCAACTAGTGCCGGTAGAGTCGTGTGCTTTCGACGTTTAGTTCGCGGTGAAGCGAATGACGGCACGGAGGTCGCTGTTATTGCCGCATCTCACTCCAGCGTGTTGACACGGAGTTTCCGCGGTCATCGAGCGAGATCTGTTCATGTTCATCTGTGCGCGTGTGACACCGTGCCCGGTAATTTAATTAGCGAATGTTTACAAGAAAACTACTATCTTTAGTTCGTATAGCTGTCTACTAACTTGCTATCGCAACCGATGCTTCACCTTGCGGGCGAAACTGCGAGATTTTTCCTTTTGCTTTCTCCCTCGGCGATCGTATGTGCCTTCTCCTCGAAAGAGAGATGTTTACGCTTCTTCGTTGGCGTAGCCATTTCACCCGGACACACACCAAAGAAAACGGCAGCGATTGTGGTGATCCCCTGCGGTGTCGCGCAGGCGCGTGGTGATCACGCGTGGCTATGGATTGCAGTGGCTTAAACCGGTACTTTGAATTTGATTTCGTTCGCGAAAACCTCGTTCAAGCGGACATACGATCGTCACAGCTTTGCAAGGGCCTTCCAATTTGACTACTCGGCAGTTTCAATTTCAATTCAGTCACAGTTTCGTTCTCGAAAAATTCGTTGAAGCGGAAATACCGAATAAAACGCCTTCGTTATGAAGGGACTTTTTTTGTATTACTTTCTATGGGCAGCTGACGGGGAATCCGAAAATCTTCGTTGTGGCGGAAATTTCATTGTAGCGGCATTCGTTGTAGGGGGATTCGACTGTACAGCCTTCGGTATACATTTTTGGACCTTGAAAGCCATGTAATCGGGGTTGTACTGTAGTCTGAATTTAGAGAACTCCCCACCCATTAGAGCACTTCTCACAACATGGACATCACTTCCAGATATTAAAAGCAACCAACCATCACAGACTCATCACAAAGAAGGATGTCTGCATGCAGAGCATAAAGCAAGTTGCTGCACTACCTGTGGGTCCTGTTCCAGCCAGTCTGGGCCCTCTCCATGAATTACTTGTTCTCGCAGCCACACCAGGCTGATAAAGGCACACAGCGTGCAAGTAACAATGCAACAGCCATACAAGCTGTCTGACAGCAAGTTCTCCCTGCAAAAATGAACCACAGTATTTGTTAAGTAACCAATAACAGTGACCCCTGGCTACATAGTTACACAGTCATACTCCAGATAAATGCACACCTCTAAAATCAGCAAATGCAAAGAAGCATGCAAGAATATAGTGCAATGAAGAAATGCAATATCCAGTACAAAATATTTAGAAGCTTGCAAAAAGAGCAAACTAATTTTTAATTTTCTTGCCTGGCAAATAAGCATCCCAGTTACAACTGGTAGAGCCACAAAACATAACTTGCTTTGCAATGTTGAATATTGCAGATATTTACTATACCTCTTTCACTGTGAACTGCAGCTATGATCTATAAAATGGGCCGATTGTGTTCATCCATTTATCAAACTTCAGTGATCGTTAAGTGTTTGTACTGATTGCTGGAGAAGTGAATGTCGAATAGAGACTAAACCTTGCAGGGTCATGGAAGGTGCTGTGCATGATATCCAAGCAACATTTTAAAAATCAGTGCTCAATGTAGGAGTTAAGAAATGGTCAGAATTCGAGTTCAACTTTCAAGAAATATAGTGGGCATTTTACGGAATAAAATGGAGGAGTTGCAAAGTTGTGGCGCAATTGCCAAGGTCATACGTAATTATTAAAGTGGCACTAATTGGAGTGCACCACAGAAGTTTGAGAACTAAAACAACAGCTGTATGTTAAAATAAAATTCTAATTGGGACTAAAATTTATAAGGACATGCCAGGATATCTATGGTGAAAATTTGAAGGGGGTGGGACAATTAGAGAAAATGCAAGAAATCTACCAATGCATTTTAGGTGCAGAACACCTAAAATGCCTCGTGAAAGAGTGAAAACAATTTTTTAACTGTGCCTGCAAGCACAGAAATACATATTTTGAGCTGAAACTTTGCACAGTTATAGTAGAATCCTTCTACGGGGCGATGTGAGCATTAAATATTGCTTTCTGAAATGGAAGGTATTTAATTAACCACTTTATTCAGAGTGAGGCGTACTCAGCAGCAGTGGTGGTGGAGGGATCACATGAACAGCCCACCATGTGAAAGAAATAATGACTGAAGGGCACAGCGCATCTCAGTGGCATGACCCTCTTTGTAAGTAAAGTGTGACAGCTTCAATGGTCTTTGACCTATGAATCTGTAAAGGCAGAGCAGTCTCCAAAGAGGACTTCTGCTTGCAGTAATTGAGTTGAAAGAGTCTAATATTGACTGGAGTCTGAGGTGTGATTATTCTTCAATTGAGTCAACTGGAACAATATTGTGTCAGAGCCATGGCTAGCCTCTTTGGCATATCATGAGGTTGAGACTGGCAACGAAAACAAAGCCTAAGACAACAATGTACCACAGCAGTAAAGCAGCTGTATGCCAGGCCAGTGTGCCATCAGTGAGTCTCTTCTGAATGCCGGATTGTTTAAGCCACCCACTCCAGTGGTGCAACAGCCAAAATAGGATTTGGAGCAATTTTTGGAGCAGGAAAATCTTGCTTTTGGAGCAGGAAAATCCAAATTTGGAACAGGTTATGGGAAAAAAAAAACACCGTTTTGGAGCACTAAATGCCAAATTTGGAGCAGTTTCACAAAGAACGCTTACTCATAAAACGCCATAAAATTTACCCCACATAATAAATGCACCCCCCAACTTTGCATTGGATTTCTGGGGGGAAAAGAAAGTGTATTCATTACGCAAGTATATACAGTAATTCATATTAGCAGCGTAGGTGAAGGCAGGGGCGCGATCGGAGATCATTGTTCGGAGCGCGCGTTCAGTTTCGCCGTGCACAGTTGACCTAGGTTGCGCCCGGCGAAATTGAACGAGCGCTCCGACCAACGACCTCGATCGCGCCCCAGCAGTGCACTGCATGCAATTTTTTCCGCCAACACGTGGAAACTACACATGCATTTCTTTGCGAGTGCTTCCCTTTCGGTTTTTTTTTTTTTTTCTGATGATATGTCGCGACGTTCCGGCGGCAGTCGAAACATGCAGCGACTGTTTGACAACCTTAGGGCGTTTCGGCGGTGTACAGCGAAAATCGGCACCGTTTCATTACCGCGGTGCCTGTTGCCACATGGAACCGAATCTTTGCTAGTTTTGTGCATTGCGTCGCCTACAAAGCTCACACCGTCAGTGCCGGGTCACTTGCTGTACCGTACAAGCGAGTTTCCCGTGGAGTATTCGTACTCACTCCACTCGTGACCGCGTGCACGGATACGGCGAGGATCTTGTTGAGTCAACGCGGCAATGGCGAACTGCTTTCGTTACTGAGAGCAACGCGCACTCCGTGTCTCCGCAAGATTTTACTGCATATACGACACGCCGTACTGCACACAAGCAGTGAAAATATTATTCGGCGCCCACCACTAAACACGCCAACGTCTTGTCTGGGCACTCCAGTTTTGATCTTGTCTGCACTACTGGTACTGTAACGGCGTGTCAAGCTGCAAGTTACCAACGTGGCCTTTATTTCCCGCTAAAACTAGCATAACCGAGAAATGTCGCGGCCGGTCAGGCGTTTTGGCGCAGCGTGGCGCAATTTCAACAAATATTGCGGTTTTGGCGCAGCTTAGCAGGAAAATACGAAATTGTATCAAAATGGCGCAATTGGCGCAGCTGTTGCACCCCTGCCACTCCCAACTCCAGAGCACAGCTGGAGACACATGCACTCTAGACAAAAGCCACGTCATGCACAGTCTGCTGCCAAACCACTATTTTCCTCTCTCTATTTATGATCTCATGCCACTTCTCTTTTCGCATGCATAGCAGGTTACTTAACTGACTTTATTTTTTTTTTTTATCGGAATGTCAGAAGATAATGTTAGTGCTTTCTCATTTTATGTAAAAAGAGCTGAAGTGTCATCATAGTATTTAGAAGACAAATGAGAGTGGCAAATATTTCTGTAACAACAGCTGTTTGTGCCAACGAAAACCAAGAACTCGAGAGAAAAAAAACTTCATTGCCAGAAAAGGTACAGCCCGTCCATCAGCCCCCAATCACATCTTCAACACTAGCAGCTATGTCAGAAACGCAATACTCTTGCATCACATCACAAATAAGCCTGACCAACAACTGTGTTTGCTTGTGCAAACACGTTTTTCAATAAGTTCTCCAAACAGCTAACTTGACCAATGCAAACACTGAATGTGGCCAAGCTGCATACTGCATGAACATGAAACAAAACTAAGTGCCAAACAAAACCATGATTCACAAAGCAATCAACTTGGCATATAAATACATATGCCCGTAACTGCTGCCTTGTCCTACTTTGCAATCCGGGAAACCAGTCACTTTTGCCAAGTACAAAAGAACATGAATATACACTCACGTGGAAAGCATGTCCAAAGGCAATGTTAAGAGTGAGCTCACAGACCCAGTAAATAGGCATCGATAAATGCGACCTGCAGAAAAATGCAAACGGCGAAAGTCACAAAATAAACAACATAACTGTTTCCCAGGAAATGAGAAAAGCATTTTTTCAATAATTTTTTTTAACTTAGATACATCGAAGTATAGAAAATACAACACAAAATGTAAGTTGCAGATTAATTATGCAATGCAGTCTGTTCGGCCCATTACACATACT